>NW_015506025.1:278580-361127 GCF_001515645.1 Sinocyclocheilus grahami
GGGTACAATTTAGCTGGTTGACCATGACGCTGTGACAGTACTGCCCCAATTCCACAGTCTGATGCATCCACCTCCACTACAAATGGGAGGTTAGGGTCAGGATGTTTCAGGATAGGTGCTGAAGTGAAACGTGTCTTGAGTTTTGTGAAAGCAGTGGTGGACTTTAACTTGGATGGCCTCCCCTTCAGAAGAGATGTCAACGGGGAGACGATCATGCTGTACTTTCTGATGAAACGCCGATAGAAGTTGGCAAAGCCTAGAAATCTTTGAAGTTCCTTGATTGTGGATGGTTGGGACCATTCCGTGACTGCCTGGATCTTGGAAGTGTCCATCTCGACTCCTTGATGACTGATGTGATACCCCAAGAACGTGGTGTTCTGGACATGGAACTCACATTTTTCCGCTTTTACATAGAGTTGGTGCTTAAGGAGACGAGAGAGGATGTCCTGGACATGTTTGATGTGTTCAGCCTCAGACTTGGAGTAAAACAGAATATCGTCAATGTAGGCAATAACATACTGGTTCAAGATGTCATTAATGAATGATTGGAACACAGCTGGGGCGTTGGCTAGCCCAAACGGCATCACCGAGTACTCATAGTGACCTCTGGTGGTGAGAAATGCAGTCTTCCACTCATTGCCTTCCTTGATTCGGATGAGATTATAAGTGCTTCTCAAGTCTAGCTTGGTGTATATTTTTGCCTCACGAAGTTGCTCCAGGGCAGCAGGAACTAGAGGGAGCGGATAGCGGAATTTCACTGTCACGTTGTTAAGTCCACGATAATCAATGCATGGTCGTAGGCCTCCGTCCGATACCTCCCTCAATAGGTTTATTGTTGACGTCGCTGATGCAAATGGTGGGTACACATTGTAATGTAGGTAGACTGTATCTCTTGACAATATCCTTGTTGATCAGGTTCAGAGCAGCACCGGAGTTAATCAACGCTGTCAAAGTAATGGGACCATTCTTAGTAGTCAGCCAACAAGAATAAGTAGAGTGTAGCAGCAAAAGATTAAAAACGTTGACCTTCCCCTTGATCTGTTATTTGTGATCTACCGTTTCATTAATGGTTCTGCATATGGATCACATCACATATGTTAGCCTTTAGATTTGGAGTGGTTTTGATCTTATCCGTCTGACAGAAGTTTTTTTTTCCGCCTTGGGGATTTTGTGTCCTCCTCACCATCTCTTTTGTGTGGAGTCCCTCAAAGTTTCATTCTTGGACCTATTCTGTTATGCAGATGATACACAACTTTCTCTGCCTTTGAAACAGAAAGGTGCGAACTCCATAGAACCATTGTTGGACTGTCTTGAGGATATTAAAGCCTGGATGGCCTTTATCTAGATGTCATCTTATCTATAGATCTGGGTGCTATAAAACCATTTGTGAAGCCCAGTGTTATTATGGACAGTGACTTTAAACTAGATAAACAGATTAAATTAGTTATTAAACTAGTTTTCCCAGTTGAATTATCCAAAGTCAAGTCTTTTCTGTCTTTTAATGATTTTGAAAGGATTATTCATATTTTTATCTCGACCTCCCTGGAGTAGCCTACTTTGATGGCCTTTACACAGAATGCTGCTGCGTTTTTGTTAACAGGTACGCATTGCAAGAATTATATTACACCAATATTGGCCTCCCTTCACTGGCTTCCTGTTTACTTTTGAATTGATTTAAAATTGTATTTTAAGCATTAAAATCCTTAAATGGACTAGCACCAAGATATCTTCAATAGCACTTAGGTCCTCTGAGCAATTACTTTTGGTTGTCCCTCGAGTAAAGGCTGAAGAGCAGGGGTGACTGTGCTTTTGCAGTTGTGTAACGGATCTGGTCTTTCTTCTTTTCTCTGCGTTGTGATTTACCCGGTTTATCCTTCACTCGACTTCATGCACAAGATTCGAAGAACACAGATTGCATTGTAATTTCACTGCAGACATTAGCAATCTAAATAAAATGTCAAATAAACAAAAATTTTTTGCCTTGCTAACGAGAGTGCGCTAAAGGCCACTTAACTAATAAAATATATGTTAGTACTCGGATTAAATGGTCAAATTATTAGCTAGACTAAACACAAAATACTAAAAAACGCCAGTTAATTGGCATAATAATCGAATAAATATTACTAAACTTAAAAATTCCGTCAAGCCAAACTTTTTTGTTTGTTTGCAGTTTCCAAACAACCCACATGAGGACACCATTACAACATGATTAGTCAAGTCAAGTCAAGTCTGCTTTATTGTCAATTCTTCCACATGTACAGCACATACACACAGAGAATTGAAATTGCATTACTCTCAGACCCTTGGTGCATACAGATAACATTAACAGTAGAACATAAATACAGATATACAGATTAAATATAAAATACAACTATACGAATATACAAATAAGGTCAAATGTAAAAAAATATATATATAAAGCAGCACAAGGCACATAGCAGATAGAGTGCAAACCAGTGAAGTAGACAACAGTGCAGATATAATGATTTGTAGTGCAAAAGAGCTTATTTAGACTGATTAAAGTGACAGTGTGTGTGTGTATTAGGGAGGGGGGAGTGGGAGAGTCCGTCAGAGGGTCAGAGTTCAGTGGTGCGTGGGGCAAAAGAGGGGAGGGGGGGCAAGGTCGGGAGGGAGTTCAGCTTCCTGACAGCCTGATGGATGAAGCTGTCCTTCAGTCTGCTGGTCCTGGCCTGGAGACTCCGCAGTCTCCTCCCTGATGGCAGCAGACTAAAGAAGCTGTGTGTTGGGTGGGTGGGATCACCTGCAATGCAGAGGGCTTTGCGGGTGAGACAGGTGTTGTAAATGTCCTGAGAGAGGAGAGAGGCACCATGAGTGCGCACTCTCCTGAAGTCAACAGCAATCTCCTTCGTCTTCTCCACATTTAGAGAGAGATCGTTGTCACTGCACCACCCGGCCAGGCAGCTCACCTCGCTCCTATAGTTTGTCTCATCTCTGTTGCTAATGAGACCCACTACAGTCATGTCATCCGCAAACTTAATGAAGAGGTTGGAGTCTAATTACAATTTGAACTCTGTTACAGTTGCAGCCCCAAAACTTGAATAATGTGTGTCTGCATGTTAGGCAGGCCAAAACACTTTCTGCTTTTAAATATAGTCTTAAAACTCATTTCTTCTCTTTGGCATTGAACTCAGTACGAAATCTGTTTCATGATGTGTTTTGGTTTTATCTTTTGCTTTAATGTGTTTACTGTTTTATTCTGATTGTTTGTACAGCACTTTGGTAAACATTTGTTATTTTTAAAGGTTCTCTATAAATAAACTTTGACTTAGACTTTGAATATTGTCTTTTATGTTCAACAGATGAAAGAAATTCATACAGGTTTAGAACAACATTTTCCTTTTTGGGGTAATTATCTCTTTAAATAGGAGAGAACAGGGATGCTTGTAAAAATTCAAAAGACAAAAACAAACCACAACAACATGCAACAATCACTTGTTTTTGAAATATAAACAATGCCTTATTCTTTTATTTATTTGTTGCGTTTATTTGTTATTTGTCATGGAGAAATAAGACGAAGCCATACCACAACAAATAAAATCTAAAGATTACAAGAAAGGGTGTTTTTAAATAAATGGCACATCCCGATTCTGAATGACTGATATGATATGGTATGTGTTCTAAAATTGTATATAGAGATGAATATTAAAATGTGAGGTTTTCACGTTTTGTATTAATTTCCTGTCCTGAATCAAACCACATGGAATCGCGCGTACCACAGGTTAAAAACCATAAGAGCGATCAATCTTGTGCAATACTGACCCCTATTTTTCGTGGAAAGAATGTTCAAATAAAAAGTTGTCAGGGCAACCAAAAACGCAACAAGGGAAAGATCTCTTCAAACCAGATCATCCGAGTTGCTTTAACTCGCTCGGATCCCTCTGCAGTATTAGGGCCATACGTTAGATAATTAAATTCTAAAAATCAATACTTTACAAACGCTCTTGGCAAGCTTGCTATAGTACATAAACAGACAGAGGCGTTAAACTTTCCAGGACAAACGTATTCCTACAGTAGCTTGCGATTTCACACAAGGCAACGCAGATTTTCGTTGATCTAAAGAGTTATTTGCCGTAGGAGCAACATGTCCTCACCTGAATCATCAGCACACAGTAAGGCATACAGATTTCATTCATGGGTTTTTCATTTATGAGCAGGTAGTAAGAATTAATACGATACATTATTGGTATATTTTTCAAATAATTTTCTGTATTAACAATTCTAACGTGGGTAGAATCTGCAGGGAACTCAGTGGAACTATATCTGCATGTCTTGAAGCTGAAGAAATCAGCCTATCGTTATATATTAGCAATGATTAGGCTAACAATGATTAATGGATGCGTTGCAACGTTAGCTGTTTCAGAAAATGTACACTTGAAAACACAGAAAATATAATTCGCTCTGTATAAAAACTATGCCAATGAAATGTCGTTGTGGTGATAGCAGTATAACGTTACATGTGTGTGTATGTGTTTGTCGGATTTAGAAAGCAGCGATGATGTGAACCCTTTCAAAATCTCTGAACACGACGATCTTTTCCAGATGAGGAACAAAGACAAATCTCAGAGGAAGCTGGTTTGTATAATTTAATGCATTGATACAATACATGCCCTTTAAAGATGTGCGATCTGTAATGAGGGACGCATGAAACTTTTAGAATAGTGAACACAAATAGGTAATTCAATGATATTTAGGTCACCACAATCTTGTATTTTGGTATTGCATCTAATGCACTTACTTGAAATCTGGAGAAGTTAAAAGCACAATCTAAAGTACAGTTACACTAAAAACATAATTTGTGCAACATGAATAAAAACGTAATAATAATAATAATAAATCCAAACATGAAATTCTGCTCTCTGTTATGGCAGGAGCACCAAAGTAAGTTGGCTTTACCTGTCCATGAGAAGTTGACATTTGCTGGCAGAACAAGGGCAGGACAAACTAAACTGAGGAAGGAACTGAAAGAGGAGAGTAACATACCAGTCACACAAAGGCCTACTCATAGACAGCTCCAAATTACGCCCGCATGGAGGGTATCTATGAAAGGTGAGCCACACCATACCACATCTTGTCTGCATCAAACATGGGCCATTCTGTGTCAAATCAACCAAATTTCAGAAACTTTCCCGGAAGAAAGACCAACATTGCGTCGAATATTAAATGTCATGGAGTAATACACTATTTTGAAGATTTGGGGGGGGGGGGGTAACAGTCACAAAGCCCAGAAAGACAGAGATTAGTAAGCCTATTGATAAAATCTGTTGACTTTAGCAATCATTGTTGCATTGAATGCCAATGGTGAAATTATGGGGGGAAAAATGGGGGAAAGTGTGGTTCTTGATCTTTTCTTTTTCATTTTTAGGGCCTTGTGTGGTGGTTCATTTCTAGAGAAATTGGGATATTAGCGTGGCTCCAAGAGTAAATTGTTAAATTTGTACACTTTTTCAGTGGTCAAAAACCAAATGCGTCACTTTGCATAGAGCTCAGAACAAATGCTGAAACTAGAATTGTATTTTGTTTGTCTCTATCAAAACAATTACATTGAACATAACCTGTCTGAGTGCCAAAAATGGTCAAGTTGAGGTACATTAACTCTATCCTCTATTTGAATCAGTTTCAGGGATATTTGGAAGAAGGGATTTTGTTCATTTGAACAGCTTCTGGAACTACCAAGAGTTCAAATATGCAGTATTTTAACTACATGTTTGCAATAAGTTTCATGCCTCCTAGGGCAGTGTGGTTGCTCTCCCCACACATTGTATTCCCATCAATAAGCCAAGATTTTCTTCACCTGGATTATATAAGCATTAGAATTTCCTCTTGTTGTAACATCTGAAGCATAGTCATAGATCAAGTAGTATCCACTGCAATGGGGGAGAATCACTGATAATACCACAAACTTTGAAACATGTCACTTATAGAATATTTATGGCACTTAGTTATGTTCTATGCAATTGATTTTTTGATACAGGGAAACAATATACATTTTTAGTTTCAACATTTTGTTCTATCAGACAGAGCAGTATGAGCTGTATGCAAACATTTGATTTTTGACAACTAAAAATATGTACAATTGAACAGTTTACTCATGGAGCCACATTGAAATCCCTATATCTCTGGAAATTAACCAAATGAAGATACCTAAAGAAAAGTTTGTTAACTAAAATCTAAAAGGATATTGAGATATGTTTAATACTTCCTGAGCTACAGGCATGTAAACAAGAAGTGCTTTTCCCCATTTTTGAACTGTCCCCATTGTCGTATAATGCAACAGATTGCTAATTGACATATAATGCACCAAAGATTGCTAAAGTCAACAGATTTTACTAATAGACCTAACAATGTCTGTGTAAAACCTGTGGTTGAGTTGACACGGAATGACCCACATGTAAACCTACAGCAACTAATATTACATTTTAGCCTAAAAGTACTGTTGTTATTCTGATTTTCTTAGACCCTAATGTTGACAAAGGAGGCATGAATGAATATATCACTAAGAAACGTGAGCTCTTCTTACTGGAGGTAAGATGCCATTTTGTTTTTCTAGCCAGGTAGACATTTGCTCAGTGTCTTTCTTGTTTCCTTTGTGGTTTTGACTGATTTTTCTTTACTCATTTTGTCCTCTATTCTTCTATGTCTGATTGTTTTTGTACACACTCTCTCTCTCTCTCACTCTTTTAGTATTCTCTGGCAGTAAAGAAAGGAGAGATTCAGCTACTGGAGCAAATGGCTGCAGAAGAAGATGTGAAATTGACAAGAGCTGAGAAGTTCTTGGAAGATGACGCCATCTTGTTTGAAGAATTCCTAAAAGAAAATGACAAGAATTCGGTGGAGGCTATCAAAATGTACCGGTCCTACTAACTTCACTTATAAAACGTTAAAAAGAAACAAAAGTACTGTCATTACAATTGTGTTGCTACTTTAAAGTACAATGCTTGAATTAATGTTTATAAAGATTTTTATAAATTGACATAAATAGCAAAGGATTGTGTTTTTTTATGGACATGCGCTAACACAGTAGAATGCGTGGCCTACGTTTATCTTATGTGTAATAAAACCATCAAATGCTGATCAGTGCTGAGCAGGAGATGAAGGTGAAGCTGCAGAAAGTGGCTGAGATCAAGAAGATAACTTCCAAAATGGTGACAATCAAGAGGTATAAGCAAATTGTATGATTATTAGCTTTCCCTAATCCTTTCAATAGGTTTGTTAACCTTTTTTCTCCCCTTAACCTTTCATTTTAGTGACATCTCTAAGTATGAGGACATCCTGAAGGAGTATAAAAAGTATAAAGAGTTTCTGCTGATGCTGTCACCTCCAGAATGGCAGGAGAAACAGAGATCCAAGAGCAGACACTCTACTGACTCCACAAATGCTGAGAGGGATGAAAAACAGACAGAAAAATTAAAAAAGAACAAAGAAAGAAAGACAGCAGAAGGCAGCAAGCGTATGTTGGCAACTTTACAAGCTTTTCAAAAGTTTGTTTAAGAGCAAAGTATAAAATTCATAGAAGACACTGGTATAAATGTTAGATTTTGTCATATGTTTGCTATGGGTTTTTAACAGATTCTTGTTTTCAGGTCTTGTTTTCTTCCATTTACACATATAGGTGGAGAAAGACGAGTGGCTCGAGGTTTTCTATCCTCTCAGGAGGCCAGGGCTTCATCTCAACAAAGTGTGAAGTCCAGCCATCAAGGCAGTAAAATGTATACAAACCATAACATTGAGTGCATTGCTTTAAATGTTTTCAATTACTTACTAATAATACTTGGTTTTCACTTTAGATCTGCACCTGGGACTGACAGCTCGGATTATGAGGTTAATATCCACTAACATTCTGTTGAATTAAGTAGCCAATTTAT
Organism: Sinocyclocheilus grahami; assembly: GCF_001515645.1. Lineage (NCBI taxonomy): Eukaryota > Metazoa > Chordata > Actinopteri > Cypriniformes > Cyprinidae > Sinocyclocheilus > Sinocyclocheilus grahami. The sequence continues at coordinate 286,464 of NW_015506025.1, forward strand.
TATTCATTTACAAATGTATTATTCATTTATATTTTTACATTTATATGTATTGTTGTAAAGTGTAACACATTTATATTTCATGCCTAAACCTACTAACCTGAAAAATGTAGGTGTCAGGGTTTGGCTGAATATCATGGTCCCGTTAGCTTCTGCTGGTAGATCCTGTAATCACACCATCTGCCAGCAGAATACAGCTTTCTCCATTAATGGCTATTCAGGCAGCATATATATTGCTGTATGTGTTGCTATTTGCTAATATTCAATTGTAGCTCTTTTTTAAGCGCTTATAAATGTGTGAAATGAACTTACACTATAGGCCAATGTAATTACACTTATTTTTTTATTTTTCAATTTACATTTATAATTAATTGAATACATCCCTTCTAAAAAGAGAATGTTTTTGAAAAGAAAATTCTTGGAAAGATAAACTTATTCTCTAAACGTATGCTTACCGTCAACGCTCTAATACGCCACTGGCAGTTGACGAACTGCCACTGAGATGAACAGGAATGCTAACAGAGAGTTTTCTTTTTTGGCAGTATAGACCTCCTTGTTTGAAATTACCACTGTGATGTCTCTTTCAGGAGGACCCAGAGATGTTCTTCAAAGAACCTCAGGATCTATTGAACCTAATGACTGAGCTGGAAGAGCAGAACCTTTCCCTCATCCAAAACACTAGAGAGACAGAAGAGGCTTTGGAGGAGTTCAGACAGAATGCTGAACTGACTCGCAAAAACATGTGTGTACCTGTGTGCAACAACATAGATTTTTTTTTTTTTTACATTTATTCAAGTAAACAATGTTATTTGTTTGTTTGTATACATTCAGGGAGTCTGAGTCAAAGCAGCTAAAAGAGCAGATTGGTATCCTGACTGACACCATTCAGAGGGAGAAAGAGAGAGCAGCAGAGCTGGAAATGAAAGCCAAATTGTTCAGCTTTGGACAGTACAAACCAGAGGACCAGGTAAGAAAAAAAATATTTTGTTGTCCTACTTTGTCATTTTCTTTGTAACTTACATTGACAAACAAAATGCCTGTTGATTAAAACAATTCATCATGTTTTCTTTGCTGACATGATTTTGAATTTTTTTGAATTTTTAATTAGCAGTGTGATTCAATCACTGACATCCTGGTAGAACTTTTATTTATAAATATACTGTATATACCTTAAAGAAAACTTTATGAAAACCATTTAAAACCATTTAAATGCAGTGTTAATCATATTTAATATTTAATCATTCTCACGCTTTAACGTGGTAACTTTGGCAGCCTGTTCAGATCTGATCTAATGAATAATGAGTTGTGGAAAGTGTCTGGATAGTATAATCTTTCAGACACTCATATTAGGTGCTTTAGGAACTGACAAATACAGCAAACTACAGTGTTGGGGAACAGCTTAGTCTAATAAAAGACTGTAACATTTGCTGGAGACAAAGGAGTTGAGGAGTAGATCTATGCAGGCAGTTTATTAAAGCTGACATATCATGAAAATCTGACTTTTCCAGGTTTTAAGTGCTATAATCAGTTCCCCGGTGCATCTACCAACCAAGGAAACGTGCAAAAGATTAACCCAGTAACTTTGTTTTGGTAAGCCTTTTTCCGCAAGTGTCTGAAAAAACGAGCGCGTCTGATTTCACTCCCCTAGTGACGTTGCAAAGGGATCTCATTATAATATTACCGCCCTTTATTCTGTAAGTTTCCACCCACGGCGCCGTCATTTTGATTTCGCAAGCGACAACGGTGTACCAGTTCTAATGCCATGGCGAAAGTTTGAGCGAAGCATGCTAACTGTTCTGTCTTTGGCTGCACTGATGAGCACAGAACACTATTTAGAGTCCCAGCCTCAGAGGAGACAAGAGAGCAGTGGATTTATTGATTTATTTACTGTATATTGCTGCTGCCACACAGATCTAAAATAAACATGCAATTTATTTCCCAGCTGTTTACATTCACAGACATAACCGACTGGTTTTGTAACTCATGTGTGTTTTTAAAGTAAACTTGTGTGTGAATGATAACTTAGTTTAGTACTCACATGCTGTGACAGCCGCTTTCTGTCCGTGTGCTTCGGATGTGTGCACTCAGAAAACCGTATATCAGAAGTTTAAACTCGTATGGTTTAAACCGCATGATTTCAGCACGATAAACATGATAATCAGAACCAAAACAGATGTTTTTAGCAGGTATGAGCTGTAATGGCGCAGCTCAAAAGATGGAAAAGCTGGGAAAGGGGGCGGGGAGCAGGAGCTCATTTGCATGTAAAGAGACAGGTACGAAAAACAGCGTGTTTCTGCTTCCACTCAAAATAGGCATTTTCAAAATGATATAATAAATGATATGTGGGGTATTTTAAGCTGAAACGTCACAGACACATTCTGGGGACACCAGAGACTTATATTACATACTGTAAAAAAAGGGGCATAATATGTCGTCTCCTTTAAACTTCAACAAACAACTGAAAAAACTTAAAAACAGACAAACACTAGCAGTTATAGAAATTTGCAAATCAATTCAATGGCATCGTAACAGTTTAAAGCATTGTGATTAAAATTTAAGGAAGTTCTAGAAACTTCTAAAATATGCTGTACATTCAACTAAGTGACAGCAATAACTATAAAAGGAATACAGTATTTAGTTAGTGCTATTCGTCCTTGTGCCAACAGCTGAGTTTTGTATCAAAGACAAAGATTTGTCAATCTTTTTGTTTTGTTTTTTTCTTCTATATTCTATTAAAACATAAGTGCTACTCATTGCTTCTAGAAACAAGCTGCTTAGTTACAATCTTTGCATTGATATTACATTTACATTAAATTTAGTCATTTAGCAGATGCTTTTATCCAAAGCACTTACAAATGAGGACAATGGAAGCAATCAAAATCAACAAAAGAGCAATGATATGCAAGTGCTATAACAAGTCTCAGTTAGCTTAACGCAGTACACGTAGCAAGGTATTTCTTTTATTTTTTTATTATATAATAAATAAAAACAGATAGAATAGAAAAAGAACAGAGCAAGCTAGTGTTAGATGCCTTGATATGACAATAACTTGTCAGTGAAAATCATACAAGTGAAAAACCCAAGTATACAAGTACTGACACCTTTTCCTCAGGACAAGACGCTTGACTCACTGAGCCGTAAGGTGGAAGAGGTGTACCATTGCTGCGTGGGGGAAACTGAAGCAAACCTGACAACTTTGCAGATGCTGACAGCCATTGAGGAAAAATTGGGGGAGCTTCTGGAAAATGCTGATATGATTCCAAAAGACCAAATGAGTATAGCTGAACGTGCCAAAGAGAAAGAGAGGAGAATGAGGTGACTACATCCAGAAATACATCTACATTAAATCAGCAACAGAATCATCTGTATCAGTATGTTCCTCAACTTCTTTTTACTGTTTAGAATGCGTGATGAGAAGATATTTCTGCAGATGAAACAACAGGAGGAAAGACAGAAAAAAGCCCTGGAAAGATCTCAGGCTGAGATTAAGAAAACGGTAAAAAAAAGACAAGAAACTTAAGTTTTACTGCAATAAATGTTGTCTAATTTACCTTTGGCATAAAATCATATTGCAATTGTTTGTCACTATTAAAGGGGATATTTATTTTTCCACATACCCCCCCCACCCCCCTAAAAAACAACCTTTTTTAAAGGGGTCATATGATGCGATTTCAATTTTTCCTTTCTCTTTGGAGTGTTACAAGCTCTTGGTGCATAAAGAAGATCTGTGAAGTTGCAAAGACTAAAGTCTCAAATCCTAAGATACATTCTTTATAAAATTTAAGAGTCATCCACGCCTACCTAAAACGGCTCGTTCTAACACGCCCCCACATGTCTACGTCACGATGTGGGAAGATTTGCATAACGCCGCCCAAATGTTCACGCAAAGAAAGAAGGTGTAACTTTTATTCTCGCTGTAGTATTGTTGTTGCCACCATGTCGTAAAGGCGCTGTGTGTTTCCTTGTGAAAGCAAAACTACTTTGTTTGGCCTTCCAAAAGAGGACGATATCCGCTTCGTCATGCCTGGAGCTGATCTGTGCTGGTCGCTGAGGAAATATATCAACTTCACGCTGTCGATCGCCGGATCGGCTTTCACCGTGGACGAAGCGGAGTCCAGCTCTGGGTCGTCACATGTGGTTGCCGCAAGCCCGCCGGCCGCTCCTTTGTCAAATCCACCGGCCGCGCCGTTCTCAAGCCCGCCGGCCTCCACTCAGAAATCAGTGGTTAAGTTGTATTTAAAACAGTGTTCCAGAACAGTTCAACCCAAATATTCAGATGTGTGCAGCACATTTTATGGAGGACTGTTTCCTGACCCTGGTAGAGGAGACTACAATGACGGCTGTTCTGACTCACAGACTGCAAGTACGTTTTTTATATTTAATGTAAAAAAAAAATTTCAAACGCGAGTTTTTTGGGCAGTGTAGAGTAGCACTTGTTGTTTGTCATTTCTCCAATCACAAATGCAGACATGGTTTTATGTTTACGCGGTACGATGCAACGCAATGTGTAAAAAGACAGTATAAGTCATTATAATCCGTAATTATGTCCCCACTGGATGCAACAAATGCCTCGTTTATAATGGGTTTTAATGTTTTTGTCTCGTCGCTCCGGCCGGACAGGGCATCACAATATGGCAAGGGGCGCAACATTTCCGTCACACACTTGAGGTATTCTGCCAATCACAACACACTGGATAGCTGGCCAATCAGAGCACACCTTGCTTTTCAGACCGATGAGCTTTGTAAAAATCGACACGTTTCAGAAAGGCGGGGCATAGAGGAGAAACAATAATGTACAGTATGTGGAAAATATTGAAAATATTTTTTAACCTTAAACCGCATAAACACATTTCATTACACCAAATACACAAAATAATGTTCTTTTTAGCATATGACCCCTTTAAGTTACTTTAGTTGCAAGTCATGTCCAAATTTGTTACTCCCACATCCTTCAGTCTCTCTTTAGATATGTTTCCATCCATCTATTTTTATCTTTAATTTTGGGATATTGCATAAAAAATGCTGGATGGAAACACCAAGATATGAATGAATTCTAAAAACTGTATGTGCTCAATTGAGGCGAATACATTTGTATCGAGTAACAAAACATGCGCATAAACTATGATGGATACACATTTACTAAATAAATTCCTCAATAGGCAACAAAAAATCACATGAATTTGCGCAATAGGATGGCATAATCTGACTAACTAGTGGACCGATCTCATTGAGCAGCTTCTGAAATTGTGACCAATTGTGACCATTAACCAGCTTCAGAGAACCATGAACATGTAAATGTGTTTCCTAATTAGTAACTTATTACCTTAAAATCTCAGGGGGTACTTCAAGCAAATATATTTATATAATGCTGACAAAAACGCTGTCAATATATATACATGTATATATAATGCTGACAAAAATGTGCATTTTAATGTGTTTGAAAGACAAAAGCTTTCCAAAGACATAGTATAATACACGGTCAAATAACCCACTGAGTGATAGTTCAAATAAAAATGAACGTGTTGATCAGTAGTTGATGCAATATTGAAATGTTGAGAAAACAATTCTTGTAAATCAAGTGGTCAAATGCTGTGTGCCCTCACAACTCTGTGTACTAAACGAGTATTTTTAAATATAATGTGTGACTTTTGGTATGACATCAGAGCAAATCAGACAACACTCGGACAGCTTTCTTCACTGGGGAAGAAGGTTAAACAAAGAATGTCTTCAGAATACATCAAGCTCTTCTATCTCAAATGATCTCTTATCTTATAACATCTTTAAATGATTGATATTGCTTTTCAAACAAGTGGAGTGAGAACAGGTCTTCTGCTTTCTTTTAGTCGGTCAAGAAGCTGATGCCACGCTCTCAGCCTCCTGTCCGCAAACGTGAGTCAAACAAAAACACTGAAGCTACAGACCGGGAGAATGAAGAGTTCCTGTATTTCTTAAGTTAAAATGAGCATGTTGATACTTGCTTGAATATAAATACACATTTATTTCTGTAGATAGTAGGTAACATCAAGTATATTTTCATTCCTTCTTTTAGCAAGGTTTAAATTGTTTTTTTTTAAAGGATATGAATATAAATGAATGTATGAATCATGACCATGCAAAATCTTGTGAAACTCATAAAAGAAACATTTGCTGACACAAACTGGAGTCAAATGTTTGATTTAAATGTAAAATTTTATTCACCTGTCCTGAAGTAAACCAAACCTAATAAATACATTTCAACTGCATAATTTTATAAAAAGTAGAACAAACTTTTTTTCCCCACAAACATTTAACATAACTATATCTGCACTTTACAAAGCCATACAAAAATAGGCATCAGAACAACTGTTTCATAGAGGTGAATCAGGCAAGTAAGTTAAGGTCAAATCAGACTAGATATAAACAGCTCATGACAAACAGTTACACTTTCAAAGACCAATAGTATTTATTTTGGTTAAGAGACATATCAATGATGAAGTCCACTGCCATTTATCTTTTGTGTGCTCACAAATCATTATACTGAAATATGTACTTTTGAAAAGTCACATGATCAAAATTGAACAGAAAACTAAATGTGCTTTGATTTTGGGCAAATTAGCTTTCTGTATGGAACAGTACTATTCTGTCTTCATGTATTAAACAAGAATGCAGTGATTTGCTTAAACTAGATCATGATAAAACCAGTGGAGGCACTGAGAAAAACTACAAGATCATCTGAGAAAACCATAATGAGAGACAGCCTGACATCGATGGTCTTTTAGAAGCACTTTCTGTTTCCACCATCACTCCAAGTCTTGTAAGTTGATGGTGCTCCCGGTGAATTGGGAGTTATCAGATCCATTTTCATCTTCAGTCATGACTGTAGGTTCCTACAAGTGATAATATTTAGATTATTTTATAGGATACTGTATAGAACAGTAACAATTACCAAATTTTCAAAACCCAACAGGACAACTGTATGGCACACAATCTCGTAAAAGATACACATATACATATATATATATCCTCCAGCAAGGATACAGCCACGTCAACAGCATGTAATGACATCCGTTAAATGTAATTTATAAACTATACTACGTAACGAGCAGTTAAAATGCCAACCAGCAGGGAATGCAGACCTCTACCTCGTTACCCATATCCGAATACCATCTCGTGGCCCTTTTTGATTCCACTCCCCTCTCTTTCCCACTTCACGTTCAATCGAACTACTGTCATATCTAAATATTAAAGGTAAATTATGCCAAAAATAAATCTTAAAAAAAACACTCCACTACAAATAATACAGGATACAAAGTGGGGCAATGATTATGAGGCTTAGTTGTTGTATGAACCTGTAGGATGTTGACGGGCAGATCCACAGTGAGCTGAGAATGTGAACACGATGTCTGTGAACTCAGCTGGAAAGCCAAGTCTCCATCAGCAGCAGGGTCATCCTACAACAAACACACTCAAAATCAATGTACTGAACTGAAGTGAGAACGCTTTCAAATTCTTTCCCATCATCTCACCTGCAGCAGCTGAATCTGTACAAATTGTGCGCCTGCCACCGGATCCCGGATGGGTAGCTCACTATTTCCTGTAGCAGCTCCTTCTCCAAAATGAGCACCTGAATTAGTCGGCGGAGCAGAACTGGTGCCCTTTGACCCTTTAGTCTTTCTCTGGCCAGTCTCTGAGGCACATGTGGAAGAGCCTGGACCTTTCCGTTTTCTCCTCTTGGCGAGCTGAATGGCCCTGTAGTCTGTGCGTGCTGAGCCACTGCTCTCCTAATGGAAGAACAACAGAACACATATAGACTTTTGGGTTACCTTGTTTTAAAATCGCTGAAGAACGAACATTTAACCAAATAAAAAGAAAATCAAATTCTATTTTTTAGCTATCAGTTTCAGAAAGTTCAAGATCAACTCTTTATTACTAACCATAACGGGGCACGTGACCGAGGGCAACTCCGTTATTTTCTGTCCACTGTAGGATCCACTGTGGCTGGGGAACACAAACTGACACATCCCTTTATTGCCATCTGACTGAGCCATGACCTCCACCCTGTTTAACAAGGGCCCGACGGCTGTCTCACTGCCTGGCAGGTCAGCCTTTGCCTGCGGAGAGAGTAATTCCGGTACAGGGGTTGCCGCCAGAGCCATGGAGGAGAGCGGGGCGGAGAGAGAAGGAACAAGTGAGGAACTGAGTGCTGGCTGAAGAGCTGATGTTAGTGAGGAAAGAGACTGAGAGAGTGATGAAGAAAGAGATGGTGTGAGAGTAGATGGCGATTCTACAGTCAAGGGATTGCAGGAACTCAGAGTGTGGAGTTGTTCTGAAGATGCAGTACTTTGAATAGTCAGAGCAGTTAGAGTTCCCAGCTCTTCTGGGTTGACTGTTGGCACATCATCCAAATGCAATGTGGCATGAGGCAAAACCCCTCCACCTCCTCCAGCGCCCAATCCAGTGTCTAATACATGTACGCCCATATCTTGCCCAGCCGCTAAAATGAGAGGATCCACAGTTTTTGCCCCATTAAGGGCTGAGCCGACTGATGCTGGATCTATTGTGAGGATTCCGGTGTTGACCAGAGGCATGTCCATGGAGAAGGATCCTGCCCCAGTACTGCCTTCACTGCCTACAGAGACAGCGGTGGTCCCAGGACATGCAGGGATGCTGGAGAAGAGAGAAGACAAGTCCAGACTGCTGAGTTCTGCTCCTGCAGGTAATGATGGGGCACTGACAGCCTGTGAAGTGCTTGTCAGCTCACTGCTGGGGGTGAGAGTGGCTGTGTCGTCCAACTGACTTAACACATCTGCAGAAAGAGGAACAGAACATAATCAGCGTGACAGGACCTATATCAAGTGTGCCGATAAATACATATATGCGAAATTAAAGCCCAGCACTAGATTTATAGTTGGAGCTGTCAAGAGAAATGACCAGAATGACTTTTTCCAGTAAGCTAACTACTAACCTTTCCTCTTCAAAACTGAAGACATACTAACCTGATTTTGTTCTACAAAACACAAAAAAGAGGTTCTGCAATATCCATTCTTCTTATTACTATACAATAAAAACGTGCAGTAATTTTTACTCTGTTCTATGTAAATGAGCAGCACGGATATTCTACCAAATTTTTATGTTCCAAAGAAAAAAATCTGTTTAAGGACAAGAGGGTAAGTAGTCACAATATTTTTTTGGGATGTACTAAAGCTCAATGCCTTGCTACATAATATACAGCTCGGAAGTTGTGTGTGTGCGCGCATGTACCTGGGCTGAGGTTGTGGTGTTTAAGCATGTGTGTCTTGAGACTGCTGCGTGATGAGAAGTGTTTGGTGCAACCGGCAACAGGACAGCGACTCCGCAGACTGACTCCATCCTGCTTGTGCTTCTTAGAATGGATGTAGAGACTACTCCGAGCTGAAAACTTTGCATTGCAACCTGTATATTTACACACAAAACAATTATAAAATTCAATCTGAAATAGAAAAATAGATTGATGGTAGTCACCACGAGAAGATTACATATAGAAAGTGATAGAAAATCATAAAAAGAGAGCATAAATGACTCAAACACACTGTGCTAAACAGTCAGAGCGCTATAGCTGTTAAGGCCCTTTTGCACCAAGCCTGAATACTCTGCACAAAAACATGTGACCCTAAGCCCAAATCTCAATGGCTGCCATATATAGAGTTGCTGCAGTTACACAAATCAGACATTCATTCCTAAGCACCAACTCATTGAAAGCAGTCTGTTCTTGTACTTAAATGCCTACCTTCTACAGGGCATTCAAATGGCTTGGTCCCCAGGTGTGTGATACTGTGGCCCTTCAGGTGCTCAGCCCGTGTAAAGGATTTCCCGCAGCCTTCCTCTGGACATGCAAACCGTCTGTCATCATCGTGCTTCCTGTAGATGAATAACGCCTAATGAATCACTTTCAGCAGTATGTTGATGACTTTGAAACAATATGTAATCTGAAGTTAGTTTATAAGTTATATTTTTGGTCTTTTTTGCCTTTATTTTGAGAGAACAATAGAAAGAGACGGGCTGCAATAGGGGAGGAGAAAGGGACAAGGAAAGGACCACAAGATGGGACTTGAACTCGGGTCGCCCCAAGCACTGCTGGCTATATGAACAGAGTGCTGTTCATGTCATTTTGTCACTTGAAAATGACAATTTAAAATATTCAGTGCACAATGTTACTGTACCTATATTATGGTGGGCACCATGCATTGAAGGGTCTATAAGTTTCAGTATTTTAAAGTGTGATTATTTTTAAGCCTATTTACTATTTATTAATAATGATGAAACTTGTAAAAGCATTTACATTAAACAATATTATTCATAATAACTACAAAAAACTTGTAGGAATGGAGTAATAGTATACACAGCGAACGTACATGCATGTGTGGGTATAAGAGGGTCAAACCTCTGCTTCTTACCGTTTGTGCCGGAGTAATTTGGACATGCTTGTGAAGGTCCAACCGCAGGAATCAGAATCACAAACAAACGGTCTTTCACCTGGGAGGAAAAAATGAGAGGGCAATGCTAGAAAACTGAAGTAATATTGCTTTATTCCAAGTATCCGCTCATTTGTTCACCTGTGTGACTACGGAGGTGTATTTTGAGCCGACAGGCCTTGTCATATCGCTTGTCACAGCCAGGATAGGTGCAGGTGAACTGAGCCATTTCTCTAAAGTGGGTTCTGTTGTGGGAGAACAGGGCGCTGAAAGTGATGAAGGTCTTCTCACATCCTGAGGATGCACAGAAACACCACTATCAGGTTGGTATTACTATCTGCAATGTTGTCAACTTTGGCTTGGGAATTGGTTAAGATATCAAATTAACTCACCTGGGAACTCACACTTATGTGGTCTCTCTGGTTCAAAGTGTGTTCTTTGATGATTAGTGAGTCTAGTGGCGGTGCGAAACCTCTCACTGCATACTTCACAGATAAATGCATTTTCCTGGTCATGTGCTTTAACATGAGCTTTTAGATTGTAGACTGTGGTGAAACGGCGACCACAGTTTTCCCACTCACATTTATAAGGCCGCACTTTGTCATGAGACTGCAGGTGGCGTTTCAGTTTGTATGATGTTGTGAAGGACCAATCACAGCCCTCCACTGTGCACTTGAAGGGACGCTGGTCCTCTGTGTGTAGAACCAAGTGGATTTTGAGATTTTGCCGGGTATCAAAGGTGCTGGAACAGCCTGGTTGGGGACATCTATACTTTACTACTGAACCTTTCTTCATCAAACCCGACACAGTTAATAAGTTTATCGGTTGTGGTTCTTCACAAGTAATTGATTTGCTTTTTGAATTTTGGCAAATACTACTATCATCTTCTACAGCACAAACGGTTCCTTCTTGCTTAATTGATGAGCAAGAATCCAGAATAACACCCATTTCTGATAGCGAACAGTCATCAGCTAGAGTCAACTCTGAATCACTGCCAGCAAATCTGGCTTTTGGCTCATCTTGTAGACTCGAGGCAACATTGCTAATTTTCCCAATGGATTTACTTCCCCCATCATAATTGAGCAACACAAAATCTTCATCTTCTTTCATTCCCAAATGTTCTTTTAAGCTTATCATACCATCCTCCTTGTAAGCATAGCCCTCTGGTGGGGTGGCTAGGGTCAATATTCCATTTTCAATAGTCACAATGATACTCTGATTGTTAATCATGATGGTCCCAGAGAACGTTTCGTGCACATGCATTGGAGTCCCATCAGGACCACAGTCCCCATTACTGCTGGACTCTTGATTTGTGTAATCCATGATATTCATTTCAGCCATTTCAGTTGCAACCCTGTTCTCTGGACCAAATGCAGGGCTATTATTTTTCGTGACACACTGCATCAATTCTTCTGTTGAATGTTCAACGAAATGATTGCAGAGCATTTCTACAGTTGAGACCTTTGGCGTTTGACTGCTCCCAGCATAGTCGTCTGATAATATTGGATCTCTATTCTCTGCCACAAGACAGATCTCATGTCTAACATTTTGGTCTGTTGTCTCAGATCTGGAATTTAAATGACTGTGGCTTGACAAATGTCCCGATTTGGATGTTCTGTTGAAGCTTTCGTTAGAATCTACTGGGGAACTGAGAATCTTTGACTTGGGTGTTGACGATCCATTCTCTTCAGCTCTGTATTGAAAGCTCGTTTGTTGTTCCTTACTGTCATCTTCTTTATGTACTATGTTAAAAACCACGTATAGTTCCTCTGGGCTCTTGTTCGAAGAGGTGGAGGTGTTGCTGAGAATCCTCTCTGTCGTGTGTCTTTGTTCACAGCACTCGGTGTCCAGAAGGGGAAGCGCCATTTGCAGATCGTTGTCATCATGTTCATCTGCCCTCTCAAACTCGGAAGGCAGCAAGTCTAATTCATTAAACACCTTTTGTTTGTACGCATTCACGTCACCGAGTTCTGCATCCGCGGACTGAACATCATATTTGTTATCATGGTTGTTTTGAAGAGGCAGAGCGCAGCCGCTGCCATTTTCCGCAACTCGAAGCGGCGAGGATCTGGCCCGGTTGTTGTTGGCGTCACTTTCTAAGCCCAGCGATCCCGAAAGACCCGAGATCGCATTTTCAGTCAGACGTGTTCTCGCATGAATCCCAGAAGCTGTGGTCTGCTGAGAGAATGTCGTGTGGAGCGGGACGCCATGTTGGTACGGGGTGTTTTTGGTGTCGGTAAGCCCCTGGATTTCCATCTTGGTGTCCCTGTAGCAGCAGCTGAAAGCTCCGCCCTTCACATATGAGTGCCCGATCCTGATAGGCCGGTATAAGGCTTACGTCATACCAAACACATTTTTCAACAGTGGAACATGTTATTTTGTACTGTCAGAAATATGAGACTGAAGGAAGGATTCTAATGCAAAATAGAGGGGGGGGGGAATGCAATTTACACCGACATATATTTTACAAAATAACTCAAGGAATGAATGCTATAGTTTTATGCTTCAAGCTTACGTCATACCAAACACATTTTTCAACAGTGGAACATGTTATTTTGTACTGTCAGAAATATGAGACTGAAGGAAGGATTCTAATGCAAAATAGAGGGGGGGGGAATGCAATTTACACCGACATATATTTTACAAAATAACTCAAGGAATGAATGCTATAGTTTTATGCTTCAGTTCCTTAAAATAACTAATTTGTGGGAGAGAGAAAAAAAAAATGGAAGTAAGTCACTTTTTGATCCACACTCCATACCAGTTGGTGGCGGGAATACACCATTTTGTTGTTTGTCAACCGCTAATAAAATTTCAAGAAGAAGAAGAAGAAGAAACACATTTTTCAAGATCCTCAATTCGATTAAATTCAGAAAAATAAGGGAAAACAAATATAAATTGAACTCACTCTCCTTGAGGATTAACCGTTTTTGGTTCCATTTATGTAATTAAAAGGAGCTAACAATTCAGTTATTTCACTGAGTGCAATGAAAATAAACTTTATCCATTGGGATAAAATTATCTAATTGGCATTAACTGAAAACAGCATTAAGTGTTAGTTTATGTATTTTGTTAGTGTTTGATGTTCTACTGAGTTTAAGAATTTAGAAGAGTTTCTGTTGAGGATTTAAACGGAGCTTGGCTTGGACTGGTGTAGGTGAAGAACCCTGCCGGAAAACCCTAGCCCAGGGGTGCCCAAACTCGGTCCTGGAGGGCCGGTGTCCTGAGGAGTTTAGCTCCAACCTCAATTAAACACACCTGAACCAGCGAATCAAGCTCTTAATAGGCATACTAAAAACTTGAAGGCAGGTGTGTTGAGGCAAGTTGGAGCTAAACTCTGCAGGACACCGGCCCTCCAGGACCGAGTTTGGGCACCCCTGCCCTAGCCTAAACTGGGTTGCTGGTTTAATCTGGTCTTCTAGCCTGACCAGGCTGGAAAACCAACTGAGACAAGCAAACCAGCTTAGACTGGTTTAAGTAGTTTTTTTCCTTTACTCCAAAACCAGTGGTTGCAAATGACAGTGAAGTGATCATTGCACCATATGTTACATACTGTATAGCAGGGTTCCTCAAATCTTGCCCTGGAGGTCAAATGCGCTGCAGAGTTTAGCTCCAACCCTGATCAAACTCAGCTACCTGTGATTTTCTAATGATCCTGAAGACATGATTAGCATGCTCATGTGTGTTTGATTAGGGTTAGAGCTAAACTCTGCAGGAAAGTGGATCTCGTGGGCCAGCTTTGAGGATCCCTGCTGTATAGTAATTAAAGTAAGCATACTTAACATGCATTACTGCTAGCCAGTTTACCGCAAGACACTCATTTAAGATACTTTGACATATAATCTCTCTCTTGGTTAGGCTAACTCAGTTAGGTGCACTAGGCTTCTGCCACACAAATCTTTGTCATTCTTGCCACAGAAATAGCATGAAATCCTGCATGCATGCAGAACAGTGGAAAGCTAGATGAAGAGCTTTTTCTCAGCAAAGAGAAAAAGCAAGGCTTGAATGTAATCATGGCTGGAAAACCAACTGAGACAAGCAACCCAGCTTAGACTGGTTTAAGTAGTTTTTTTCCCTTTACTCCAAAACCAGTGGTTGCAAATGACAGTGAAGTGATCATTGCACCATATGTTACATACTGTATAGCAGGGTTCCTCAAATCTTGCCCTGGAGGTCAAAGGCGCTGCAGAGTTTAGCTCCAACCCTGATCAAACTCAGCTACCTGTGATTTTCTAATGATCCTGAAGACATTGATTAGCATGCTCAGGTGTGTTTGATTAGGGTTAGAGCTAAACTCTGCAGGAAAGTGGATCTCGTGGGCCAGCTTTGAGGATCCCTGCTGTATAGTAATTAAAGTAAGCATACTTAACATGCATTACTGCTAGCCAGTTTACTGCAAGACACTCATTTAAGATACTTTGACATATAATCTCTCTCTTGGTTAGGCTAACTCAGTTAGGTGCACTAGGCTTCTGCCACACAAATCTTTGTCATTCTTGCCACAGAAATAGCATGAAATCCTGCATGCATGCAGAACAGTGGAAAGCTAGATGAAGAGCTTTTTCTCAGCAAAGAGAAAAAGCAAGGCTTGAATGTAATCATAGGTTTAAAACGGATTATGATATAAATTATACCTGAATGTTTTACATGCGTTATGTACATTACATATGGGGATCATTTCTCACAGCTACATTTGATTGTGACAGTGCAGTCTTTTAGTGAAACATTCTCTAAAGAAAAAACACATCAAATAGGCCTATGCAGAACAATGCATAATTATTTAGTAAAGCAGGTGCTAAAACAACCCAGATAATGTGTGCAACATTGGGTCCTATTCATTCTTGGATTTAAATTCTTCAAAAAAAAAACACCCACTAGATGTGGCATTTATGATGCTTCACAAGTCATTTACTAAATGAAATAACATTCAAAAGCATCCTTGCCCTGGCCAACCACACTTAGTTTGATAAAGGTACATTTCACTTGAACAATTAATCAAGTGCATTTGAATTGGTATAAGTGTTTCCCAATTATATCCTTTTGTTATCTGATGTTTTTCAAAGGATGGGAATAAATTGTCTTGATCTGAAAAAGCTTTCACGTTATCATTAATAAAGTGTCTTTATGCTAAGATAGAAATGTATTATGTAAAACATCACTTTGCATTTAAAGCAATAAAGACAAATATGGCAGGTCCAATGCAGAGGGAACAAATGATTTGCGGTTTCACTTAGTAATCGTCTTTTCACAAAGAAATAAATCACACCTCAAACTAAACGTTAACATTTGAACATTTTATTTTCTTGGAATAAGGATAGGCCAAGATTATGACTTAAGTGAACTAATCCCCAAAAAAAAGACAGTAAAGACTAACTCTGGCATGTTAACTTCAGGAAAAAAAGGAGGAACACAAAGACATTTGCTAATTTGTCTGTCAGGCTTCTCACTGACTAGCGTCCTTTCTATTCTCCTTTTGTGATCCTGTTGCTGTATGAGGCTCCATTACATCTTCAGAAGTGGTGCCAAAAACTACTGCCGTTCTTTTGAGAACAAAAACACCAGCATGCAGTCCCCCCACATTCACCCAAACAGTGTGTGATTTCCGCCACAGCCCCTCCATCTGCGACAATGCCTGCAAAAGATGGTTAAAGTATTAAAGGAACACTCCACTATTTTTGAAAATAGGCTCATTTTCCAACTCCCATAGAGTTAAACAGTTGAGTTTTACCATTTTCGAATCCATTCAGCCGATCTCCGGGTTTGGCGGTAGCACTTTTAGCTGTAGCTTAGCATAGATCATTGAATCTGATTAGACCGTTAGCATCTCGCTCAAAAATGACCAAAGAGTTTCTATATTTTTCCTATTTAAAACTTGACTCTTCTGTAGTTACATCGTGTAGCAAGACTGACGGAAAATGAAAAGTTGCGATTTTCTAGGCCGATATGGCTAGGAATTATACTCTAATTCCGGCGTAATCATCAAGGAACTTTGCTGCCGTACCATGGGTGCAGCAGGCACAATGATATTACGCAGCACCTGAAAATAGTCCCCAGCACGCTCCCTGTGCAAGCAGGTGGTCACATTGGTTATGTTGATGGAAGTTAGCCTATTTTCAGGCGCTGTGTAATATCATTAATCACAACTTTTCATTTTCCGTCAGTCTTAGTACACGATGTAACTACAGAAGAGTTTTAAATAGGAAAAATATCAAAACTCTTTGGTAATTTTTGAGCGAGATGCTAACGGTCTAATCAGATTCAATGATCTATGCTAAGCTACAGCTAAAAGTGCTACGCCAGACCCGGAGATCGGCTGAATGGATTCGAAAACGGTAAAACTCAACTGTTTAACTCTAGGGGAGTTGGAAAATTTGCCTATTTTCAAAAATAGTGGAGTGTTCCTTTAAGTAGGACATTATGAGGAGAAATGGACTTTCTGCATTAAACACAACAAGGACATACATGAGATTCAAAATAAGCTTAAACTTAAAAAAAAAAAAAAGATC
Organism: Sinocyclocheilus grahami; assembly: GCF_001515645.1. Lineage (NCBI taxonomy): Eukaryota > Metazoa > Chordata > Actinopteri > Cypriniformes > Cyprinidae > Sinocyclocheilus > Sinocyclocheilus grahami. The sequence continues at coordinate 303,397 of NW_015506025.1, forward strand.
CAGTCCCATGAAAACTACTTAATAATCATTGTATTTTCATTCCAAAATGCTTTTAATAAACCACATCATGAACTATGATTTAGAACTCATAGTAGCCATACCTTCAAGAAACATTTTTTATCTTGGGTCAGCAGTACAGCTTTTCCTGTACCAGGTTTACAAACTCGAGCCATTTCTCGAAGACATAAAGGGTATAATTCCCAGTTCTTCTTCTTGGATCCCATTCTTTAACACACACACACACACAAATAATTTAAAATACAATGAATAATTAATATAATGATAATGTAATAGGATTAATTGCAATAATAAACTGGAATAGTTCTAAAATTGTATATCTCCAGATGTCTGTCAGTACCTTTTTCCAAAAGGCATGTCAGTAATGATGATATCTACTGAACTGCTTCTCATGGGTAGATTGCACAAGTCCCACTGAACTATGTCTAAGGGGAAGCCTGAAGAGCTACAAATACAACATGAAACACTGAGAACATTTGAACAGGGAGCAAAAAATAAATATAAAATGGTATATTGTGTATATATCTGTGCATTGTTAATATCTGGCAATGTTTTTTTCCCCCTTGTAGTATGTTTTAATGAAAAAATAGGAAATAAAAAATGTTGACAACTAACTGAAATATAAGTTACTTAATTCAAAAGTTTAGGTTGAAGTAATAAAATTACTAAAATAAAAATAAGAAATATATATATATATATATATATATATATACACACATTTATAAAAATGACAAAAGCACATAAAATGAACACGCAACATTTTTTTAAAAAGAAACCTGAATATCTAAAAATAATTGAATTCAAAATATAAATATTAATATAGTATATAAATAGTGCCATGTAATAGTAAAAGGTTGACAAGACACAATCAAAGCTTCCTTACCTTCCTCCATCATGTGTTCTCTTTAGAATGTGCTTGATATTATTGACTGATCGGCTGACTGCTGTGCCATTGTTGTCTCCAGCTAAAAAGAATGAATTCTGCCATTCCATAACTCCCTGTTAAAAAAAAAAAAAAAAAAAGGTTAACAATTCAACTCTTAGGAAAGAAATATACAAACTGAAAATTTAGCAGTTTAATTAATTTCACAAACCTCTAAAGGTATTGCTCCAGTTCCACACATGGGATCTACAATCACATCTGACACTTGTGGCTTGCAAAGTCTGAAATATGATTAAAAAAAATTATCAATACAGTCATAGACATAATTGTTTGATAGTTTTCTTTCTTGCATTTCCTTCAATCTATAAACATTACAAGTACACATTTATGAAAAATATACAAATACCACTACAATAGTCTACATTTTGAGAGTGGGTTGCACATTCAGTTCAGTATATGAATGACTCTCGTTCATCTAGGAGAAGAATCTGTTTTGTCAACATTTGTGGTGATTACAGCCATTGTGCTTCTCTTAATAGCTTTATATACATGCAAACTGTACTATGTCCTATGTCCAAATAGTATTCCAGTCTTCAGTGTCACACGATCATTCAGAAATCATTCTAATATGCTGATTTGCTGCTCAAGAAACATTTCTTATTATTCAAGGTGAAAATAGTTGTGCTTCTTAATATTTTTGTGGAAACTTTGAAACTTTAATCACTAAAAACGTTTTAGAACAATGATGCATTAAATTGATCAAATGTGACAGTAAAGATATTTAAAATGTTATAAAAGTTTCATATTTTAAATAAATGTTATACTTTTCAACTTTCTATTCATCAAAGAAACCTAAAAAATGAATTAAGGCTGGAATACACTACACGACTTTTAAAATCTGAACATATTTTTAAAAAACTGGGCATCATACACTTACCGACTTTGTAATAGTCACAGAGGAAAAACTGGCCATCATACACTAAACGAGTGAGGATCACACACTACCAGACTTTAAAGTTGTTCCGATCACAATAAACATGCACCTTGTTGCTAGGCGACGTGTGAAGCTAAAAAAAAAAAATCGAAGTCTGTGACCATCATACACTACGCGATTTTCTATAAAATCTGTCAACTCAAATCTGCAGACTGGCTCGGATTTTCGGCAACTAGCGTCGACTTATTCAAACTGTAAATCAAGGGGAAATCGGGGCAAAAATCGTGTAGTATATATTCCAGCCTTTATGATTTCTAAAGGATCGTGTGACACTGAAGTCTGGTGTGATAGCTGCTGAATTTTTTAAAATGTAGTATTTCACAATATTACCGTTTTACTCTATATATGATCAAATAAATGCAGCCATGGTGAGCACAAGAGACTTCTTTCAAAAACTAACTTTTGACCGCTAGTGTACTTTCAGAATAATATTATTTTTGTATTATATTTTAATATTCGCTATATTAATAATAATAATATCATTGTATAAACTTTAAAGAATTAATACAACAGAGCAGCCCCTGCAATAATGACGCTTCCAAACAATAGGAGTGGTATCATTGAACATTATCTGGTATAGTACCATGAAGTAAAATTATGGCATTGTGACAACCCTATTGTAATGATTGCAAGCAATGCTTTACATGAATGTTGCTCACCTAAGCATGCCATAAGCCAGTGTAGAACGCAGAGTGGTGGGGCCAAAGTGAGAGATGTTTCTCCTATGTAGACTCTCCACTGTGAGAGCAAGACCAACAACAACTTCATTATTGTGGATATTCAACAGCACCTAGTAAATAAAAGAGAAACAAATTTGTTACAGACACTTTCTATGTTTTGAGCATTACACAACCACTTTCTTTGTTTTACTGATCCATTATTATTACTTTACACAACACTACATTGGATTGCAGTGTAGCTAATCGCTTTAAGCTTGTTGATATCATCCATAGCAACAAAGTCAACTCCACCCTTTCTCTTATCTTACGTTTTCTCCCCATTCCTTAGTAAAAGTTGGTCTTAGCAGCTTTGTGAAAAGGTTTCAAAACTTTTACCTACGAACATTTATTGCCTTTTAATAGAACTCTTAATGACAAGATCAAATGTTTTTTGAATACAGCCCCTAAACTTTACCTCAACATCAAATTTAGTCATATCTGCTTTCCACTGAAAGAATTCTTGCACAGCTCCTCCAAAGTCTCGTGCAGCATCATTTGAGGTGAAGCAGTGTTTGTCTCCGGCTCTGTTGCATGTTACTCGAAACTTAAGAGGTGTCACCCCTGACTCCTGATCCTGGATTTCAGAGTGTTTTTCTTCCTCAGAGTCATCTTCCGGCTGAGAAGAAACATCTCTTTGGTTCTCCTTCACTTCTAGAGACTCAAGATCTACCCAGAGCTCTTCTGGATCTGATGGGACAGTATCAGTAGATTTGGTGCTAAAATTGCCGCACTGATCTGACTTTGTGGGGTTAGTTCTTTTCCGACGGCCTTTCCTCTTTTTTATAGAATTGTTCAACTTCCAGACTTCTAACGCATTGGTCCAAGGCAGCTTGGCGGCCAGCTCTTGCCAATCCAATTGCACTTCCTCCTGTTAAATAAGCATTAAACAATACATGATTTCCAGTGCTAAAATTATATTAGGTAACTATTTTTTCCAAGTCTCCACTGAACTATTATAGTAAATCTGATATATATTGAATATAATATAGAATCTGTTGGAGTTTGACTGGAAAGCATGTCATTGAGAAATATGTAGTTTTTTTTTTTTACCCCGAACGAGTTATCTAGAGGCCTCTTGGGAACGAAATTGATGTGTTCCATGTGTTTTACATCAATTTACGCGAGTTTGGCACCTTAAAGCATTTTCAGGCATTGTTTTATGAATTACACTACCCATTTAAAAAAAAAAAAAAAACAAGAGCACATGCATCAGTACAGTACAATAATTACTACACTATTGCACATACCTTTGTGGTTTTGAATTGGTAGTCGTCATAATCTTTTACTACAACAAACAGATTGTCTAGAGACTTCAGCTGATGTACCTTGGGATATAAATGAATAAATATGAAAATCACATGACAATTTGAAGGCAAACAGACAGTGCTGCTTCATTCACCCATGTTGTTTCAAACCAATAATGACTTCTTCACAAAACACAAGTGCATTGTCTAATAAAACCATACTGTAAGTTTCAGAACTCAAAACTTCCTGCCTAGTGCAAAATGAACTACTAAAAATAAGCTGGGGAGAGGAAAACAAAAAAACTAAACTAAGATACTGATATACAGTGGAGATCAAAATTAGAGAACAATATACACATACTTGATTTTTTTTCTGAAATTGTTCATCTTCATCGCTCAAGATTTGATGGAATATTAGATGTAGGTATACCACTGATCCACTAACATGTTTGACAAAATAAACTAGGCATTTCAATAAAAACCTTTATTTTGTGGAAAACACAGTGATCAAAATGACAGAACTGTAACCACTGTAGCATGAAGACTACAACTTAAATTTTGGAGGGCTGCAGCTGTCAGAAATTAGTAGGAAGTGTAGAGTCCCTTGTTTTGAGTGACTTTAGCACATCTGCGTCCGCAGGACATCACTAGTTTCTCACACTGCACTTGTGTAATCTTTGTCCAATCTTCTTCCACTCTCTTCCATTGTTCGGTAACTGTAGTGGGTTTCTTAGCCATAACTTTGCTGCCAAGGATTTTCAATCAGGTTTAGATCAAGAATCGCTGGCCATTTCATTATTTCAAAGTTTTTGGTTTCAAGGAACTGCTTTACCCATTTTGTAGTGTGACCGGGAGCATTGTCTTGTATGAAAATTGCAGGCTGTTTGGGAGATGCTTGCAGGGAAAGAACTGCATGTTGCTGAAGGAAGTTCTGGTAAACATTTGCATTCACTCTGCCATTTAGCGGTTTAAGAGGCCCAACTCCTGCTGCAGAAAACATTCCCCAAAGCACGACACTTCCTCCTCCACCTCCTTTACGCACTGGAGTTTGTCTTTCCCCAGTTTGATGCCAAACAAAATGTTTCCCCATCAGACCCAAATAAATTAAACTTCCTCTCCTCACTAACGCGAACTTTTTACCAGTTCTCCTTTCAACACAACATGCTCCTAAGCAAAGGTGATCTTAGCCTTTTGATTATTTCTGCTAATGAGAGGCTTGGTCACTGCACAGTGTGCTTTCAGTCCGACTTCTCTTAAAAATGCAGAGACAGGTCCATACCCTGTTCATCGCTGAACATCATCTGGTCTTCTCGTGCATTTGTCTTGTGTGGATGATCAGCCTTTTTGGGGTACTTGAATGAATTAGTGTCACTGTAAAGCTGCAATATTTGAGAAATCACATATTTGTAACAACCAACTTCTCGTGCAGTGGCTGAAAGGGTCATCCCTTTGGCCTTCATCTGGACAACCTCCTGCCGCAGGGTTTCAATCACCTTAGAGCAGCCCGTCATCTTGCAATCACAGTGAAAATTGGAAGAATGCTGCCAGTTAAATAGGGTTTGTCATATAATTAAGGAAATTAGCACCAGGTGCCCGATTAACACCAATAACTAGGAGGTATCTGTAAAAAGTGTTCTTTAATTTTAATCCGAGTTCTTTTTCAAATATTTCATTTTACGTTTTTTATATGGTGCTTCAGAATAGAATTAATTTATGAAATATGCTTAAAAAAACTGCCCTTCTACTCCTGTTAGGATAACTTCAAATAGGACTAAGCAGGGACCTTGAAATTTAAGAAATTGTAGGTTGTGCTCTAATTTTGATCTCCACTGTATAGATAAGGTACAAAGGTGTCCCTTTAAGGTGACAAGCTACTGCACTCCAAAAGGTTCAACTTTTGCAAATTTTTTCAAACATCATATGTAAATGTGAGCAAGACCTTTCACATGGCTCATGTGTTTTTAGGGTGCCTTACCATGAGCACCACGATTGTAAGTCAAGTTAAAAGATCAAACCATGTCTCATGCAGTTTGTTCCATTCTATTGGAGGAACATGTCAGCCTATAGAGTTTTTAATCATTTGATACACTTCACAGGCATTTTCAAACATCACTACAGCATTATTTATTGGTCCTTTTTTTTATTTTTATTTTTTTGCAAAGACTTGATGTTTATGACCTTAAGATGCTGAAGTGCTACTGCCGGGTTCCGGACACACAAATCCTATTTATTTTCTCCACAGTGGAATTGCTTTAGTAAAGACAGATCTTCCATGAGCTCCAATGTTATCACTGACTTGAACTTACATAGAATGAGAGCTCTGCTTCTTTTTGTTTTGTTTGTTTGTTTTTTGATAATTAAAAAAAAAATTTGTATCACTTTGCTTTTAAAGTTTAATGGGATTGTAGTTCCTTCAATAAAGACGTTAAGTACAGTCTTGAACCTTTCTGTTTTTGTGAGCTTTTATTTATTTACTTCCAATAAATGTTTGTAAGGTTGTGATTCACCTCGTAGCTGGATGGATTGTTAATGACTCACAGCTCTTTAAAGATAAGAAAATGCATTTATTAAAAACACATTAAATGGGTTTAATTGGAAGATTTCTGTCCGTGCCTGCTGGAAAATGCAGCGGCGTGTGTTATTCACTACCAAAAAGCGCCACAGCACACACATAGTGGCACGTTACTGAAAACCATATGCCATGCCACTAATGTTAACAGCCTATGCAAAGACACTTGCTGATTTCAGAGCCTCATTGTCGTTACAAAAAGCCAGATTTTGTGAAACAAACGAGAGGACGACTGACCTTAAAAAGCTTATCTGTTGTTATATCAAAATAAATTCTCCCCCTGTTTTTGCTGACTCTAGCAGTGGCCTCGAGCTTCTCTTGGACCTCCTCCGCTGCAGTGTGCTCGAATCCTGTCGGAACAGTCGCTCCGATTGTGACAGCTTCATCAAGCTCCTGCATTATATGAGCCCCAGATACACTGCAATAGAGGAAATGAATGCAAATACAACCGACTCTGCTACTGGTAATCCCCCGATAATATGATTTAAGCCTAAAGTACTTTAGACATCGAGCTTGTTCTCTGTTTGCCTGCTAGTAAGCTATGCGAGCATTTGAAGGCCGAAGCATTAATAACTCAGTAGTTCGTTCAGGTGAATGGACTTAACATAGATCTCTGCAGTAAAAGTACACCATCAATATAGCTAAACCCCGGAATAAAATTAACAAGAGAAGTTACCTCTTCTTTCTTCTTCTTGATTCGTTAAACAGCGGATCGCAAACTAACAGTGCATTACCGCCACCTACTGTTAACATGAACCAAAGCTCACTACCTCCCTATATATATATATATATATATATATATATATATATTAAATAAAAAAAAAAAATATAAATATATATATAAATATTATAGCACTACTATCTAAATCCTATAATATACCCCTGTATCCTTCAGATATTCCACAACAGCATCCCGTGCATCTTTAACCCCTTCTCCTGTTGTTCCCAAAACACCCTCAAGGTTCCATTTCCTTCCTGTTTGACTTATCTTTTGGTTTAATCTAATCCTCTCTTCCCTATACTTCCTACAATGTAACAACATATGTTCTGCATTTTCTGTGATTTTACATTCCATACATTCATCTGATTTACTTGTACCTAACAAAAACAATGTTTTATTTAACCCTGTGTGGTCAAACCTCAGCCTGGTTAGAACTGACTCCTCCCTTCTATTCCTTCCATTCACACCCTGTGCGTTGATAAATTTCTGTATACTATAATATTTCCTTCCACTATTATCCATGTCCCATCTGTCCTGCCATTTCTTCATCATTTCTTTTTTTATTATTGCCTTAGCTTCTCCTTTACCAAAGGGAATATTTATAATATCGCTCGCCCTGGTTGATTTCTTTGCTATTTTGTCTGCTTTCTCATTCCCTTTTATATTTACATGAGCTAAATATCTTCTTCTGGCTTTTCATGGCGGTTGGAAAACAAACAAAAAGGTGCATTCCTGCCACCTACTGAGCTGGAGTGTGGTTCATTGATGGAACAGGAAGAAAGACTAAGCTGAGAAAGAAAAAGAAAAAAACATATAAATTCCAAAATAAATAAAAACAATTAGAGAAAAGGACCACTAATAATAAATTGGCTTCTAAATCCTCTTAAACAGATGACATAGTTTTCTCCTGCCGTCTCAGACTACTGTACTTTTTAACTACCCCTTCTTTCTGAATACTGTATAAATGTCTTCCTTTCTCCTGATCTGTAAATATCTTCTTCTTTTTTGGTGTTTATTGGCAGTTTGCAACCTAACTGACTGGTGCATTACCGCCACCGACTGGACTAAAGTATGGATCAAGATTTTGCTTGTAGGACAAAATAAACCATAAAAAACAATCAAAACAAATAAATAAACTAGAAATGAAAACAAAACAAATAAATAAATAAATAAAAAACAATCAAAAACACCATATTCTTTTATATGAGTCGATTTAACCAAATTATGGTGACAAAAAAATTCCAATGACATGATTCTGTACTATAATCCCCTGTCTTGGTTTTGGGTTTTCTTCTTCTTCTTTAGATTGGTCTGTAAATATCAAGTGCTCCTGAAGATCTTAATGAGCTGGTTCAGGTGTGTTTGAGCTAAACTTAGCAGGAAGTTAGCTCTCCAGGAACAGGAGTGAAAATCCTAGGGCATTCTTTTTAAAATCATTGCATGGGTTCCGCCAGTAGTGGGCACTCATGCAAAGTAAGCAATGACTAGTGGTCCAGTGGTTGGAACAGTCTAGTACAGGGGTGCCCAAACTCAGTCCTGGAGGGCCGGTGTCCTGCAGAGTTTAGCTCCAACTTGCCTCAACACACCTGCCGGGAAGTTTCTAGTATGCCTAGTACAGGGGTAGGCAAGTTCGGTCCTAAAGAGCAGCAGTCCTGCAGAGTTCAGCTCCAACCCTAATCAAACACACCTGAACAAGCTAGTCAATGTCTTCAGGATTACTAAGGCTATAGGCAGGTGAGTTTTGTTTTCAGGGTTGGAGTTGAACTCTGCAGGACTGCGGCTCTCTAGGACCGAACTTGCCTACCCCTGGCCTAGTAAGACCTTGATTAGTTGCTTCAGGTGTGTTTAATTAGGGTTGGAGCTAAACTCTGCAGGACACCGGCCCTCCAGGACAGAGTTTGGGCACCCCGGTCTAGTATGTCTCCACAGTTATGGTGCAATTACTGTGAATTGCTGGTAACGCTGTAATATTTTCCTTATTTTTCAATTACTGCTGCCATAATATATGTATAATTATTATTTATTTTTGTAATTGTAGTATTGTGATACTAAAACAAATTGAATGAATGAGAATCATATGACAACCGTATGTGGTCTCCCGATGGTTTTCATCATGGGCAATTTAGCATTGTGTGATTAATTTACAGCAAAACAGAAGAAAAGAAGAAGTTGACAAGGGAAGGGCATACAAATTGGAAGTGGAACTGGAACTGGATTGTCATCAGTCATTGTTACATATTCATAATTCCTCTATGACTTGCATGCCGACCTGAACAAATTATTCTTGATTTGTTAATGTTAATAGTTGCTCTCCCTTTCTCTTTTCACTATACTTCTTGCAATTATTTGTTTCAAAAATCCACTGGCCCCACACCACAAAGCCCCATTGGAAGTTTAATAAAGTTATTTTTTTTTATGTGTTTTCTTGGAAGTTTTAAAGTGTGAAGTATATATAAAATGTGTAAATAAAGCTCTGTAAAATCTTTACTTGAACTTTTACAACACTATGTTGTAAGTGTGTCTCATAATAAAGTTCTACACACACTTGTGGTCTTCACACCCACTTGAACAGTTGAGCCAAATACAGGAAATACCCCTGATCAAACATGCCTGAAAAATCGAACCAGTTTTCAGAATTACTTGACAGTTACAGGCAGATGTGTTTGATTAGGGATGGAGCTCAATTCTGAAGGATAGTGGCCCTTCTAGATCCTTCTCCTTTGTCTGACAAGTGATCTGTTTGCTGTTGTAATGAAGATGAGCGCTTTCAAGAAGCAGGGAAATTCCAGATTCTAATTAATTAGGGGCAGTCGTGGCTCAATGTTTGAGAGTCGGACTTGTAACCAAAGGTTGCGGGGGTTTGAGTCTCAGGTCCGGCAGGGATTGTAGGTGGGGGGGAGTGAATGACCAGCTCTCTCTTCCACCTTCAATACCACGACTGAGGTGAGACCCTTGAGCAAGGCACTGAACCCTCAACTGCTCCCCGGGTGCTGCAGCACATGGCTGCCCACTGCTCCAGATGTGTGTTCACGGTGTATGTGTTCCCTACTCACTGCTGTGTATTTGCACTTGGATGGGTTAAATGCAGAGCACGAATTCTGAGTATGGGACATCATACTTGGCTTCACATCACTTTCACTTTACTTCACATCACTAATTAACCTTGCATGTGTAAGAAGTTTGCTTTATACGTCTGTATAGGCAGAATTCTGATATAAAGATGTGATTTGATCAGATTTTAAAGGGGTCATATGATGCTTTTTTAAAGATCATTATTTTGTGTATTTGGTGTAACAGAATATGTTGACATGCTTTAATGTTCAAAAAACACATTATTTTTCAAATACTGTACATTATTGTAGGTCCTCTATGCCCCGCCTCTCTCAAACGCTTCGTTTTCTACAAAGCCCCTCCTTCTGCAGTCTGCTCTGATTGGCCAGCTGACCCAGTGCATTGTGATTGGCCGAACACCGCAAGCACTCGTCGGAAATGTAATGCCCCTTACCATAATCGCGAGCTTCAGCTTTCAAAATAAATGTATATGGTATGTGTTTGCAGCACACAAGCCAAGGTTAAGACAGCTGACTCCACTGTGATGTGCTTTCGCCTAGAAACACACAGCGTCTCCCTGACATGGCTGCTTCAACACTAACTGCGGTTACTGAAACCACGCCTTCTTTTTTTGCGTGCACATTTGGGCAGCATTATGCTAATATTTCCACATAGTGAGGTAGACATGTGGGGGCGTGTTAGAACGAGCCGTTTTAGGGGGGCGTGGCAGAGTCTTAATTTTGACAAAGAATATCTCTTTGGGTTTGAGACTTTAGTCTTTGCAACTTCAGGGATCTTATCTATGCACAATCAGCAAATGTTTACATTCAGAGGCAGATTGCCGGCAACAGCCATTTATGATAGTTTGTGGCTTGGTCTTAGTGACTTAGGAGTCCTCTTCACTACTCCTAGCATGCTAAAACACTTTGTGAAATACTGTTAGAGCAAAAATGTAGGAGTCCGTAAATTTAGGACGGACATGCCCGTTATTTTTAAGATTTTATCCTAAATCTGCGAATTATGAGCTACTTTTAGCCTTAAGATATTTTGTGAATATGGGCCCTGAGTTCTACTGAGGATTTATCTTTTTTTATTTTATTAATTATTTGAAAAGCAACTACACATGAATAGACACAGTCAGTAAAAAGAGAAGTCAAAACTGGGAGCTTTGGTTACACTTTAAATAAAGAATTAAAACGAATGGCGTCCGCAACATATCTGACCAATTAGAAACTACTTCCGGGTCGCCTTTCATGGTGTCTGGACATATTTGCTGCTACACATAGTAGTCTATTCGGTGGTGCCATATCTGTTTTGAAAAAAGGCACACAAAAAAAAAAAAAGAGAGAGAGACAGAATTGTTGAGTTTGTTGTCCTGCTAGGGAAAGCTTGATGCTAACACTTCTACTCTTCTTCTAACCACAGGGGTCTTAGGCATCCTCTTTAAATTTGGCATTAACATTCGTCTCAGCTGATCTGTTCACAAGTAGATAGTGTTAAATACAGGTGTAAACAGACTCCAAACTTTTTTATTTTTTTGTTTATTGCAATCACACTTCAACAGGTGGTTGCCAGGGATAAGCAGTTCTGGGAAAATTCTGCGAATAATGACTGAAATTTAATTTGTCACACAAAGCTATCAGAAGGCTTGGAAAATAGGACATGAGTCCCCCTTTCACTTTAATTATAAGAATACTACAAAGAACAATATTTAAAAAAATATAACCATAATTTGTTCCCACAGAAGAGAACCTCTTATGGTTTTGGAACAATATGAGGGTGTGTAAATGACAGAATTTCCATTTTTGCATGGGTGAATTATTTGCAGTTTTGGGATGGGTGGTAGATATAGACCAAAAAGGGTGATAAACTTTATATCATAGTATTAAAGACAGTTTAAACTGAATTTGGCGTGAAATGAAAATTCACTCTATCAAATTTGTAAAGTCTTGTTATTGATCTTATCGTGAATGATTCATCCATGCATGGATTTTGTAATTTTTATTTTGACCACATAATGTTTAGCTAAAATAGGGCTGCACGATTAATCGAATGCGATTGTCATGCGCATTTTGTTAGTAAAGCCGGTTCTGTAAACAGCAGTAAATCATCATCACGTGCTTTCAGATGGAGCAGCATTTACTACACAAAGCCGTAGTTCACTGACAAGTTACGCAAAAAAAATTGCAAATGATTTTATTGCGCGATTATGAAATCGAAGAAATCGTTTGCGATAATGACAGCTGTTTGCATAGCTTCTCAGTGAACTACGGCTCTGTGTAGTAAATGTTGCTCCATCTGAAAGCATGTGAAAATACCACATTTAATAACATATTTTTACTCCAAACTCACTTCATAACGTCAGTCGAGTGTTTGAAATAAATCCTTCTGTGAGATGATGTGGCTTCTTACACAGAATTAGGTACGCCACATATTTCAAAGTATTCTAAGCAGTGATAAAGGCATTGCATTATGAATATACTTTATTTTAATGAAAATTATAATAATAATAACTCCGATAAAACATATATTGTCAAAATCATGTGTTTATTAGTCACGTTGAATCAATAAAAGCAGTTAAATCGTCTGTTTATCCAGCTACCGCTATAGGCATTTCCTGGGTTTCTTCTGCGAGGTGTATTTGGAGATTCAGCACGAGAGCGCCCTCTGGCCTTTGGATGGAGATTTACTGCTGATCACAGAACCATGCTTCACTGAAAGATACGCATGACAATCGCAGCTTCTGTCGAATCGCGATTTCGATTCCATTTCGATTTATCGTGCAGCCCTAAACTAAAATGTCATAACCTAATCTTTCGGTAAAAAAATGACAGACTTCTCACTTGTTGTGAATGCTGGACTTCTCCAGTCATTTTGTCCGCTTAAACCCTGTCCCTCCATGATAGCAAGTTTGCATTTATTTTTGAGTGAAATGCCCATATCTCAATATCCAATCAGCAACCAATGGATAGTCCCAGCCCTACATTTTTTAAAATTCTGTTACACTCAGTATGTTGTACATACTGTTAAACAAAGTATGTTACTATATGAAAAAGATGTCACCACTTTCGTTTCATAGCGACTTATAAATAAATGAACAAATAATACTTGGAATGTACATATTGCAGAGATTTGTGTAGCTTCAGTTAACAAAACGTATAAAACTTTTTTCATATATGATATATATATATTGCAACCTTGAGTATCTGACAATACTGATCCATAGTGTTTCAGAATATCTATACCTTATTAACTTGCTAACTACTCACGGCTACATTATAAGGGAAGAGAAAACTATGCTGGACTTCTCCAGTCATTTTGTCCGCTTAAACCCTGTCCCTCCATGATAGCAAGTTTGCATTTATTTTTGAGTGAAATGCCCATATCTCAATATCCAATCAGCAACCAATGGATAGTCCCAGCCCTACATTTTTTTTAAATTCTGTTACACTCAGTATGTTGTACATACTGTTAAACAAAGTATGTTACTATATGAAAAAGATGTCACCACTTTCGTTTCATAGCGACTTATAAATAAATGAACAAATAATACTTGGAATGTACATATTGCAGAGATTTGTGTAGCTTCAGTTAACAAAACGTATAAAACTTTTTTCATATATGATATATATATATTGCAACCTTGAGTATCTGACAATACTGATCCATAGTGTTTCAGAATATCTATACCTTATTAACTTGCTAACTACTCACGGCTACATTATAAGGGAAGAGAAAACATAAAAAAACATACAATATTACATAAATTATATTTAATATAACAAAATAAATTATATTGAAAAATAAGCTACTTTTTAATACAAATTTTATTACTACATAAATATATACTCTGTATAAACAATGTGTTATTTACTAGGACAACAGACATGATACATACAATAAAACAAATATATAGGCTAAACATTAAAGCTACATTATGTAACTTTAGGCTCTCTAGTGGCTGAAGCAAGTTGCTTGTGGAGGAACTTTGTTTTGGGAATTACATGAGTTGTGCTTTTCTGTGTGGATCAATCTAATGGTGAATTTCATCAAAAAATAATAGCATACTCTCTTGGGGGATTGGATTTACAATTCCATTTAAATAAAGAATTAAAAAGAAGCGATATGATCTTATGTTAAACATACACAGACAAATGATGATAGTATGCAGTTTCCTAGGAAATCCATCCCAACAAGTGTTATTTAAATTGTTAATTTCAAACAGAAAAGTGACATAGTGTAGCTTTAGTTATCTTTCATTGCAAAAACTGTATGAAAGTCTCCAATGCAGAGCGGCACAAAAGCATTTTATGCGCATTCTGGGTGCTTTACAGATGATGGTGTGCTTTTCTGCAAAACCTCTTTCTTGAGTCACAGGTGAACCTTCACACCATAATGAAAAGTTTAGAGCACAAAGAGAAGAGATATTGTGTGTGTGCAACACAGAGTATATTGCATCTTTTCAACAGTTTACTGAGCCTTTTCATCAGGGTTTTAAATTCTAGCTACTGTGCTTGTGAATGATGAGTTTCATTCAGTCCGCTTCTGCAGTGCTCTCATCTAACAGACACCTGATATCGAGTACCATACCATTCAGAATCACCAGTAAATGCCAGCAAAATGCAGTCATTTAAAAGAAAAGCACAGACCTTTATGTTCAATAGTTGCATACTGTTTTTGAATGAATTGCAGTGACTCTCATTTGATAAAAACATTAAGTTTAAACTCGAACTTAACAAAGGCTAGTTTTATACAGGACTTTTAATTAGACAATTTTATGGTGCTGAGATATGGCTGGGCTTCACATGGGTCATCACTTGTTCACTTCTGTGCTTTTTGACATTCCCCATACAAAGCGTCATGGGTTACATTTGGAGCCTGTGTTGCACAGGATGGGGTCTTGAAGGGCTTTTCTGGATTCCATTTGAACTTTTCTGAATTCCATGCATGTCTAATTAATTGAAATGATGAAACATATTAAATTAAACGACAGTTTATTTAAAATTGAACATAAATCACGTTTTTAGGGCCCTACAATTTTTTTTGTTTTATTTTTCCCAGATACAGTGGTTTCTGTTTAAAATTGTCTGGATTCACTTTTAATGGTTTAATTGAATTTTAATAACCAAGAAGCAGTTCTAATCGATTGAATTCATAAAACACAATCATTTATTAGGATTTTTGATTCTGTATAATGATAGCTAGTTTTTATCAAATGAAATGGTGAAATGTTTGTGAAGTCAACTATCAGCATCTCTGGAGATGAATTTCTTGTGGAGTGTCTTCATATAGTGAGACAGCATATACCATGCATCATTTTTTTTGCTGAAATATGGATGAAGTGTTTTGCTATTTGGTTTTCAGTGTGTTATAGTATATATTGTTTTGGTTGGCTGCTAAGCATCACTAGGAGGTTCTAGCTGGTTACCAGGATGTTCCGGACAATTACTAGGTGTTGTTAGGGTTTAGAGCTGCACAATTCATCAAATTTCTAATCGCAATTACAATTATTGATGCCACAATTTACGTAATCGTTCAAAGCGGCAATCAATCATTCAAAGTCCACTTATGTTATTCTGCACGCTTAAGATATGTTTTTTTCTTATCTTATGTTTTTCCATTGTTTTAGTTTTAGTATAACATTATAATACCATTCATACTTTTACTTTTTTTATAATTTAAAGAAGAAACCAATCCGATGTATATTTGACATTTGAGGCTTAAAGGGGTCATATGATGCGATTTCAAGTTTTCCTTTCTCTTTGGAGTGTTACAAGCTCTTGGTGCATAAAGAAGATCTGTAAAGTTGCAAAGACTAAAGTCTCAAATCCAAAGAGATATTCTTTATAAAAGTTAAGTCAACCACACCTACCTAAAATGGCTCATTCTAACACGCCCCCACATATCTACATCACTATGTGGAAATATTCAGAGTCTAGCCCGGGGTCCTCACATGTGGTTGCCGCAAACCCGCTGGCCGCTCCTTCGTCGAATCCGCCGGCCACGCCGTTCTCAAGCCCGCGGTCCGCCGCTCACTCTAGGCCGCCGGCCTCCACCCTCCGCTCACTCAAGCCGGCCTCCGCTCACTCTAGCCCGCCGTGTGTTTTGTTGTGAAAGCGAAACTACTTTGTTTGGCCTTCCAAAAGAGGACACGACTAGAAATCAGTGGTTAAGTTGTATTTACAACACTGTTCCAGAACAGTTCAACCCAAATATTCAGATGTGTCCAGCGCATTTTATGGAGGACTGTTTCCTGATCCTGGTAGAGTAGACTACAATGCCGGCTGTTCTGACTCACAGACTGTAAGTACGTTTTTTTATATTTAAAGAATTTGCCACTGACGATTGAAACGCGAGTTTTGAGCAGTGTAGAGTAGCACTTGTTGTTTTTCATTTCTCCGATCACAAATGCAGACATGGATTTATGTTTACGTGGTGCGATGCAACGCGTAAAAAGGCAGTATAAGTCATTATAATCGGTAATTATGTCCCCACTGGATGCAACAAATGCCTAGTTTATAATGGGTATTAAAGTTTTTGTCTCGCTGCTCCGGCCAGACAGGGCATTACAATATGGTAAGGGACGTAACATTTCCGTCACACGCTTGAGGTATTCGGCCAATCAAAACGCACTGGATAGCTGGCCAATCAGAGCACATCTCGCTTTTCAGACCGATGAGCTTTGTAAAAATCGATGCGTTTCAGAAAGGCGGGGCATAGAGGAGAAACAATAATGTACAGTATGTGGAAAATAATTTTTTTTTTAACCTTAAACCACATAAACACATTTCATTACACCAAATACACAAAATAATGTTCTTTTTAGCAACATCATATGACCCCTTTAAGCTTCAAAAAGTACATTAAGACATTGTAAAAGTAATCTCTATGAATCGAGTGGTTTAATTAAAGTCTTCTGAAGAGACACAATCACTTTATATGTTGAGATAATTTAATTTAGGCATTTATTCACATAAATATTGATCATTACGCGTACACAAAGCATTTCAAATATGGTAAACAAAAGCTCAAATGTACTTGTTTGATGTGAGAGAACCAATGAAGTTTGTTCTCATGTCACACAAGCACATTCTGTTCATCATATAATGAAATCTTGTCTATTCAGAAGACTTTTGTTAAACCTCTCGATTCATATGGATTACTTTTCCAATAACTTTTTGATGCATCAAAGTTTTGGTTGCGTAGACTTTTAGTGGAGGGACAGAAGTCTCTGGGATCTCATTAAAACTCTTCATTTGTGTTTTGAAGATGAACAAAAGTCTTAAAGGGGTCATATGATGCGATTTCAAGTTTTCCTTTCTCTTTGGAGTGTTACAAGCTGATTGTGGATAGATAAGATCCCTGAAGTTGCAAAGACTAAAGTCTCAAAACCAAAGAGATATTCTTTATCAAAGTTAAGACTCCCTAAAACGGCTCGTTCTAACACGCCCCCACATATCTACCTCACTATGTGGAAATATTTGCATAATGCCGCCCAAATGTGCACGCAAAGAAAGAAGGCGTGGTTTCAGTAACCGCAGTTAGTGTTGAAGCAGCCATGTCAGGGAGAAGCTGTGTGTTTCTAGGCGAAAGCAAAAGCACTTTATTTGGCCTTCCGGAAGTAGATGCATTTAGGAATCTTTAAGATTACTTACAACAGAACAGCAATGCATTTTATGGATGATTGTTTACCTAGTGAACCTAGGAGAGGAGGTAATTCTGACTTTATGACAATCTGGCGCTTCTGAATCGGATACTGTTTTGTTATTAGTTTAAGTATTTGCTATTGACTGTTAATGTGGAGTTTTGCGCATCGTGTGTGTGTGCGCGCACGCATGTGTGTGTGTGTGTGAGAGAGAGAGCGAGAGTGTCACATCAAAGTGGAGTCAGCTTTCTTAACCGTGGCTTGTGTACTGCAAACACATACCAGCTTCATCACTGTGTCTGTCACGCGACTCTGTTCCCCTTTCGGGCTCTGTCTTTACATTTATTTTGAAAGATGAAGCTCACGATTATGGTAAGGGGCGTTACATTTCCGACGAGTGCTTGTGGTGTTCGGCCAATCACAATGCACTAGGTCAGCTGGCTAATCAGAGCAGACTGCGCTCGTCAGAAGGAGGGACTTTGTAGAAAACGAAGCGTTTGAGAGAGGCATATAGGACCTACAATAATGTACAGTATTTGAAAAATAATGTGTTTTTTGAACATTAAAGCATGTCAACATATTCTGTTACACCAAATACACAAAATAATGATCTTTAAAAAAGCATCATATGACCTCTTTAAGGGTTAGAATAGGAACAACAGAAAGATGGCTTTGTCATTGAAGTCAATGCCAACCCGTTATTGTAATGCAAAAACACATTTGTAGACAAAGGTGAGTGAACCAGCTGCAGTGACACATACTGAACTGAACTGAACTAAATCTATATTGTCCTCTTGAAGAACTGTCACTTTAAGAGCTGATCACAATATTTCCAATATTTCTCACCCATCTTCTTTGGCCACTTAGTCTTGAATTGCTTTCTCAGAAGTATTTTTTTTTTATATGATAATGATTACAAAATTATAATTTTGTAATTTAATATAGACTTAATAAAGCATGTTGAAGTTTTTTTATTTTATTAAAAGTATTGTGCATTTATTTTATATTTAATACATCTTAGGCCGATAGGGATCTTTCCTAGGGCTCCTAAATGGTGAGAAACGGATGCTTACTAATAACAGAGATAACAAATAGTGATGAAGAAAATGAGAGATATTCAGTGATATACTGGTGCAAATCAGTACGTCTACTTTGGGCCTGTGTCTCTGTGGAATGACGGGCTGTAGTCTTGTGTATGTGTGTTTGTTCCCCTTCAGCAGGGGGGAAAGAGAGAAAGCCGTCCAACTCCTTTTGTCTCTTTTGTTGGAGTTGAGATTTAAAAGGGTCAGTGAAAAGCGGGGGAATTGGAGAAAGAAGGAGAGTTGCAGATGGAGGGTAGGGGAGGGGTGAGTGAGTAACTGTTGAATATGTGAATGAGTGCTTGGACATGCTGGAGTTTGTAACGTGTGCATAAGAATTTTTGTAAAAACCTATATAAATTGCATTAAGATATTAATCGACATGCATTTTATTTAACGTGTGATGCGTTCCTTGTTACTTGACAGTTAGCAGATAAATGTAGAAAATGTAGTATGTATAGCTGGGAGACAATGGTTAAAAAAACAATTGTTTTATTAATGTTTTTCTTTTACATTTTAAACTTCTATGCGTTTTGGATTTACTAATATCAGTACATCAGAACAAAAATAAAATCATCTGTAATTTCATACATTTCTAAATTCAGCTACTAACTCCACTTTTAATAGCAGTAATTCAGAAAGATGAACCTAACTCTAAACCAATAGGTAATTTCAATCTTTCCTGTGCTCTGTTTCTCTTCTTTACTCCCACTGATGCAGTCACACAGAACTCCTCAAAACTCTTCCTGGGACACACTCATAAATATTCCTACCCTTGAGATTGTCTCTATCCTGGGAAAAGGAGTTGCCATGGTGAAGAGAACATGAATGTTGGACCAAACCCTCTTGCCATTTAGGACTTTAATAAAGATCTTTCTCCTTTTTTTATTCCCTGGTGCAGTGCTGCTAGTAATAGCATTCTTGATCTGTTAAAAGTGCAAGAATTTTGTTGGCTCTTTGTCATTGCATGTATGAAATGCCTTTTATATATGGAATATATGTAGATCCATACTACAATAGTCCCTTTGATGTTGTGGAGGCAAAGACTATAAAAGATGCATTCTATATTTAATGTTTATTCAGAGTAGAAAGAGTTAATGTACACTGCTTGTGTAAGCAAGCATACGTTCATGGAAATGTGTGAAGAACTCCTAACAGTTAGTGGAGTCCCTTAGCAATCATTTGCCTCTTGTTGGAAAGCTCTGGTGGGTCTCTGGTTGTCCTGGGAACTACCCCTCTTTTCTTTTTTCCCCCGTGCTGAATTAGTGGGAACAAACCCCCACCCACCTCCACACACACATTCACTCTCTCTCTCTCTCTCTCTCTCTCTCTCTCTCTCTTTCTTTCGTAGCTGTTACATAACGATACATTTGTTGTATATAACACAAACCTGCAGACTACACAGGCCTAAATGATGGCCTATATAATTTTTTATGTTTCAAAAGTGGGCCTTGCTTTTGAAGGATTATGAAATGACCATTTCATGTTGCTTTAGACATTCTTTTGTGGACTTGTTTCAGTGTTTGTACAAGATCCTCTTAGATGGCCTTATATTCTCAAATACTTTGGTACATTGTGGAATGCTTGGTTGAGTCTATAATTTTCTCAGGGCCTGTCTGGCCTCAAACCATAATGCTTCCATGCCTGCTGTACTGTTTGGATCTCTTTTAAGCCAAAGGCTATTTTTAGTTTTATAAATAAACAGTTCAACTTTTGTCTCATTTGTTCAGAGCACATTATCTATAGTATTCGAGTATTGTGCCCTGCCACAATACTGGTTAAGGAATGGCATAAACAAAGAAAAGCAAAGCACTTCTCTGCTGCTGCCGAATTGCATAGAAAAAAACTATATTGAGAAATGGATAATCATTATAGAGACCTGTTGGAGTGCATTGTCATAATGTCTGCTTTTTAAAAAACATGATACAAATGGTTATATCAATGCCATCAAATAATATTTTACTTAAAAGGATAGTTCACCTTCAGTTGTTGGTCCCCATTGACTTGCGTAGTGTTTTTTCCCCCATACTATGGAAGTCAATGGGGACCAGCAACTGAAGGTGAACTATCCCTTTAAAGTTGAATTTTTAATAAGGGAAGAATATGCACAATGATTGATGACTAAGCTTTACCAGTTGTCCCACTTTATCTATATTTGGCCATTCCTTTGGATTATGATCTCATTAAATTCTTATGAAGAGATTAGAAAAGATAAGCAGGAATCCTAAAAGAATAGTTCACTTAAAAATGTGAATTCTTTCATTATTCACTCACCCCTTATTCATTCTGAACTTTTATAGGTTTTCATTTGTGAACACAAAAGTTTAACATTTTAAAGTTCTCACTGCTCTTTTTAAACTATTGAAAGCATACAGTAATCAGGGATTGTTAATCTTAGAAAAAACACATCATAAAAGCAGGAGCATAGCCAGGGACAAGGCTTTGGGTGTGCCATGGGTAAACAGGGTGTGCAACAATTGAGCACAATAAAGTTAAATAAAGCTGCATGCAGCAATAATCAGAGTCCAAGCCTGTGTGGACATGGACAACATAACCAACACAAACAATTTAAAAGAATCCTGTGTATGTTGTACATATCGTTTTGGCAGCAAATATCTCCTTTATTGATTATAATCGGAAAGCCTTGAATTTTTTTGTTATGGAGCCCCATGCTTCTGTAATTGAGGTGTGTTAAGTTATGTGAAGTTTTAACTGTGTTTAACACGTAAATTAGGCAATAAGGGAATAGAATCATTCAAAAAGAAATTAAATCAACAAAGAGAGTGGAATCAACTATAAAAATTCAAGTAAAGCTTTCCTAGCTATATGTTTAAGCTTTCTCTGGATATAGTCTAGTGCTTCAAATATGAACCAGCACCCTTTATTCACGCTCATTCCATTGCATTTCTTTCAATAGAACTGTATTTATGGAAATAACAGCAGTACATAATACTTGATCATAAATGCAATGGCTTATTCAGATACAAACAATTAAAAAATGAAAATTCAAATAAGTATGTACAGAAGATGTATTAAGCCAATAAGTGTTTTGTTCAGAGCCCATAATGCTGTTAAAAGTGATGAAAATATTGTGAAAGAGGGGGGCTTAAAAAATTCTTCCTTCTAATTACAGCTTAGTAAGTACTGAAATGTTAAAATATTCTTTATATAGTGATGAGCTATTTTGACACCAAAGACATATATTCATAAATCTCTCTGAATATGTCCCAGTTCTGTTTTTATGGTTCTTCTGAGTGCTGTAAGTGACTCTGACCCAATTATCCAATCCAATTTACAAATGGTTGTATTCTCTCATCTGACCCAATTATCCAATCCAATTTACAAACTGTTGTATTGTCCTGTCACATGTTTATGCATTTGTCCTGAGTGATATAGCAAAGTGCCCCAGCTCCTTTGTCTTTGTCTCCACTCCCATTTTAATGTTTATTCATCACTGTAATGGGTGTTCTTTTGTTGTGTTGTGGGTTGTGCTTGATCCCCTTCCTCTTCCCATCCTCTTCCCTCCCACCTTTCCACAGCTTTCTTTGAACATTTCTTGAGCCTTGAGCCAAATCTGAGGTGTGAACAACTTGACTCAACTTGTCAACACTTGACCCTTTGATAAAACTTTAGTGTCTGTCTCAGACTACACAATTCTCCTTTCCACCATTTATGATTGCTGGATATCCCAAAATGAAGTGAAGTAATCTGTAGTCCTTTACATGGTTACGTACAACAACATGACAAAATAGTTGTCTGTTGTGGTTTATGTTGTTCGGAATGTTCACATAGCACTGGTTCATCAAAATGCAGTTGTAAATCCTGAATATTTAAGATGTTAGTTTGGTTCTAAGCAACAGCGAACACTACAGATTAGGGCTGTCACGGTTAGGAAATTTCCCTTGCGGTTATTATGGGTGGCTCAATAGCGCGATACGCGGTGTCACCACGCTTTTTTTATTTATTTTTTTTACAAAACTTATTTATCCTGATTTTACTGCATACAAAGCTCTATTGTTGCGTTATTATGTAGCATATATTGTTGCTTTTTAACTGACAGAGAGACACGTTTTAAAACATTTGTTTATTGTTAAATGCCAAACCGCAATAAGAACATCCCTTTTCCAATTTAAAAAACAGAAGATACAAAAAAATTCAAAAGTATCAAATGAAAACAAGGTGTTGGCCTAAGTGAAAATACAGAGAATAAACGAAATATTACTTAAGCGTTAACGAATGTGATTTAGACCTGGGTTATCATGTCCTTGTTTCGCGCTAGGAAAACCAACATATTAACCTTTTGTGGTTTCAGGGAGGATCGCACGGGGGTAACAATATTCCCGGCGGCACTGAAAACCCTTTCCGACGGTGTGCTCGTTGCACAAATACACATGCTGAGATAATGAACCGTTAGACTCATATAAGGAGTCATATTGACACTTGACCACATATCAGTTGTGGCAGAAAAGTAGTCGACATTCAAAAGCTCCCTTTTGATCGATGTCTTTACCGTGTTGTACATTTTCGGCACAGCAGTCTCTGAAAAGTAGGTTTTGCCCGGCAACTCGTACTGCTTGTCGAATTTTTGAAGCATCGACTTGAATGCAGGTTTCTCCACCGTATTGAATGGAACCATCTCCTCAACTAGATACTGCGTAACAGCGGCTCTCCTCTCAGGACCTCTGTGTCCTGACGCACCGTTCTTAACACTAGTGATTCAGCTGTGCCCTTCAATCCAAGTTGCTGTGCTGCTAGAGGTAAAAGCATCGTCCTTTCAGAACCATCATCTAGGATGGCATAAGTCTCCATACAGCTACCATTATGGCTCAGCAAAACCTTAACAACTTTCAGTACAACTCTTGGGGAACAGCTTGGGCGACTAAGCAAGAACACACCAGAGTCTGGCTTCTTCTGATTCACCTCATGTAAAATTCCCAGATGTTTACCTTTACATTTAGGACAGCCTTTCTTTAGGTCACACCGAGAGGCCTGATGAGCCCTGCCACATCTCCAACAGCAATGATGCTCTTTAATCCATTTTCTCATATTCTCCAAATCAAGTAGGCTAAAGGCCTGGCATCTACTGAGGTGATGATCGTCACTTCTACAGAATGGACATGGGAACCTCAGCAACTCCTTTATCCTCAAAACTGAAATTTCGAACGGGACTTAAAGAATCACTCCACTGGAACACTACTCACTCCATGAAGAATGGTTGTAGTTGGTTGATACTGCCTTAGTTTCCTCTCCGTCTGAAAATGGTCATTAGGTCTCCGCCGAACAACACCGACTTGTCCTACTATTGCTTGACAGTCTGCTTCCTCCTGCAGCCATGAAGAGAAATTCACCAAGTTATAGGGTTCTCCTGGTCGAGTAGCTCTACTATGCCGGATGTAATTAGCAACTTGTTCAGGGGGGAGTTTACTCAATAGTTTCTGTACATGAGAAGCACAGGCCAACTCTGCTGCTCCTTCACCTTCACCCCAAGACTGTAACATCCCCACCAAGGCACGAATACGAACTGCTAAGCTACTGAAAGCTTGTGAATCACCAGTTTGAACGGTTGGGAGGCTCATAGTCTCAGCAATTTCTTTTAAAACCAATTGATGTGGCTGACCATATTTCTGCTGGAGGGCTGCCCACGCTACACTGAAAGGCAGAGGATGGTTAGAATAAGCCAAAACTAAGTTGCGTGCTGAATCCAATTTTAAATGGTCTAAAAGAATATGGAATTTGTACTGCTCAGTCTCATCTGGGGGTAATAAATTCTCCAGAGCCATCTTTAACATTATAAATTGTTTAGGATCCTCTTTATAGAGATATGGAAATGAAGGTCCTTCAATTCGACAAGATCTTGGAGAATAACGTACCTGGGCTTTTGGCTCATATCCTGTTTGAGAACTTGAAACAGGCTGTTGAACTAAAGACTGAGAAACACAAGGTATAGGATTATTCTGTTGCATCTGGTTACTTTGTTGTTGCACAATAGGTCTCACAAAAAGAGGTGAAGGTAAACTAGGCATAATTAATGGTAATGAAGACTGAACATCTTGATTTGCCTACTGGATACAATCAGCCATATTTCCACTTTGAGCTGTCATGGGTACAGATGATTGAGTAACTTTTTACGTTGGAACTAGAGTTCAATCAACTGTGGTTCCTGTACCGGCTGGTGGAACTCGCTGTTCTGGCTACTAGCCTGAATGGTCTTGTTGACCCATATAGCCCTGGGTCTGCAGTTTTTCTGCGTATAGATGGCCTCAGTGGCAATGAACATGCACTGTTTCCCATTCAGTTTTCAGTGTAGGCATGTGACTGTCAAATTTTCATATCACAATAATTTCTGAACCTTTTATCTTGGTATACAGTATTATCACATTTATTGAATTACGTTACAAAAACACAATGATGTTCTGTTTATTATAGGTGCACTGCATTTTTGTGTCTGCCCCTTTAAATGCTCGAGCTCTTTAAAACAGACTGGATTCTGATTGCATGTCAATGTTTTTATCGCTCATCAGTTGTGATTCCAAAAATGTTGTTCCTCTGTGGCATTTTAGCTGTGGTGTGGACTGTGCTATTCATTTAGAATGATCTTTAAAACTATATCTTTATAGTTATAGGTATCATCCTGGGTGTGAATGGGCTTTAACTGTCAGTCAGTGTTTTAAAATTCAAATAAGTGTTAACATTTCACTTATGAACAGTCAAACTATTTGATTATTTGTAAAACTTACAAATAAAAATCTGGCATAGTCCTTTTCGAACAGATTATAGTTTAAAAGAACACAACTAAAGAACAATAATAAATAATCAGAACATTTTATGACTGGTATATTTTAGTCGAATACAAAAATGTGAGCATGCTTACTTTGGTTTGAGCTTTGAACAGTGAGGTGAAAGGATGTGTCTCTGCCACTAAATGCTCTCACTGAAGGATTACTTGTTGCAGAGAATATTTTGAGCCACAGCAGCAAGATTGAGGTAGTTCTTAAGCATGCAACCACTGCAATGAATCTGTTTTTGATTTTATTGTTGGCACAGAAAGGTACACTTTTACCTTTGCTGCCTTCACCCTCACCTTCCCCCTTGCCTTGTGGAGGTGATTTTATTGAGGATGATAGCCAAGCCTTTTCGTTGTTTTCTCAGAGGTGGGATGGACATTTGTTCTGTATGGGCAACTCCCTCATTCAGTGGTCTCTGTCAGTGTTGACTCTGGCCTCGAGGTCAAAAACACATTTATCCAAACATAGGAAAAAAGTGTTTTTTTTTTTGTTTGTTTTTTTTAAACCTGTAAATGTTGCATACTAATTTATGTATTAGTATGTAATACATAAATTAGGTAATGGGTAGTAGTATATACTTTATAAACAATGAGACCAGGCTGCACTGTTGAATACCTTTTTCATGTTGGTAGGGTTCTCAGTTGAAACACTACTACTAATGGATTATTTGGTTGCATGTAAACATAGCCACTGACAAGACACTATTTAATGATGGCGCACTGCAATTTGTTTTTAATATGATGATATTGTTTCTAGGCAATTTGATATAAGCTTCCAATCTTTGGGGTAAAAGATGGTGATCTGATGTATAGATGACCACTGCCTCTACTGCTGGTCCAGTGGTTTCTGCATTCCCTGGTCCAAACACTTGCCAATTTCACTTTTAGTCTCATTTGTCTAAAAGTACATGAGTTCATTTTGTATTCTTTATACATTTTAGGTTATTTCTATCTAACCCCTCTGTGATGGAACTTTGTAAAGTATAACTAGTCTGATCTGTAATCAGTTTCTGGAATTCTGTTTTTGCTGGTGTCTGAATGGGCATCATGTCTTTATTAATATAATATGCTACACCTGATTGAATTCTTTGTCCCGATTAGGTCCATATGCAGCCTAATGCTGTAATGCCTCTTTGACTGCTGATTGAATTTTGGGTTTAGCTGGAAGATGAACCAGCACTGCTAGATGCATGTACAATTTAGTCATAAAATTATCATTCAGTTTAGGATGAATTTAATGCAGATTTTTGTGATGGAAGACACGTAATGATGATGATTAAGCTTAAGATTACTTTATCTACTCACTCCTGCGGTAGGGTGAAGTGGTGGGTTTTTGAGCAATGCAGTTACTCTGGCCTGTTTTAATGTGGTGGGAAAGTTGTTAGTAGTAAGAGATGTTAATCATATAATTGAGAGTGAGTAAAGGCATTTGTGACCTCATCATAATACTCATAAGTCCCAGTGGAGAGACTAGATCATTTTCTTTCAAACCTGTATATTATTCTTTCTGTGAAACACAAAAGGGAAGTCTTGAATAATGTTCCTGCTCTCTTTTCTGTGCAGTGACAGGACATAGTGACCATGTCTGAAAAGCTCTAAGAAGCATCGTAAAATCAGTCCATAAAAACTGTGCACTACATTCCAAGTCTTCTAAAGCCTCACATTTGTTTTATTTATTTCTTCGTATAACAACATCATTAGCCAGGAGTTCGGTGTTTAAGGTTCAAAGGTTGGTCTGGCCTTTGTCTGTGTTAATATTGAGCTATTCAAGGATCACTCTGTGTGTGTGTGTGTGTGTGTGTGTGTGTGTGTGTACCTACTTAACCACATTTTGGGGACAAATTTGTACCAAAAAATGAGCTAAAGCTGACAAAACCTCCCTTTGAGGATGTCCTTGTTTGTAAAATAATAATAATAATGTATGATAAAATAATAATCCATTAATAATTTTTTTTAAAGTATTTATTGATTGATTGTAAAAATGACAAACGTTTTCTTTTACGGTTAGGTTACAGTATTTATAACTGGCTGTAAATAAAAAAAATAAAACAATAGAAATATATGGAATGACCCCATTTGGATAGCTAAATAAATGTGTGTGTGTGTGTGTGTGTGTGAAGTCTCTTCCACTTTTTTCAGATTTTCCCATCTGTGAGATAAAAAAAAAAAAAAAGTACATAGACAATCCTTACATAGCTCGGATTAATGCATTCCTGATATCGACCGTAGGTCAGTTTTATGTTTTATTTTATTTTTACGACTGAAATTTTTACCAGTTTCTTGATGTCAGCCTTATTCAGAGGACATTATATTATTTAAGCTATTTACAATTTTGAGCTTTTATTTAAGCTACAGGAACTCTGTCATAACAGGTTATATGTCAACTCTCTGCTCATGGCCTCCGTTAAATTAATATCATAGCCTTGTAGTTTTTTTTGTTTACAAAAATAATGTAGGCTTAATAAACATTATCATGCTTAAACAAGATATTATTTATTTTAAGATACATTTGTATTTATTAGACCAGTTTATATTGTTAACATTTAATAAATTGAACCGTCTGAATCTGCTGTCACCAATACCACAGTCTTTTAATGAAGTCTTAAAGTAGATAGTTTTAGGATATTGGACAGTGGGACATCAATGTTAAATTGAGGTTTTGGTTTAAGGACTTGAGCGTGTAATGTATGTCACCCTAGAGGTGTGTCGGGCAAGTGTGTGCATGTTTTTGGCCAGAGGATCAAATAATGTGAGTTGCTCTTAGTATTAGATGACTGGGCTGTTCTCTTTCTCATGTGTTGTTCTTTTTCTCCTTAGAGTGAACTTAAAATCAATATGGATTTTGTTTTACTTTTCTAATACATTTTAGTACCTCTTATACAAGAGTTAGTTTCAGTCCTCAAAAAAAGTTTGCAGTGTTTTTTTTTCTCTTGTTGAATTTCTTGTTTCAGTCTGGAATATATCGCATTAGTAAGTAAAATGTATGCGAACCCCATTTCATGTTGACCTTTAAGGAATGCTTATCTGACAGGAAGAGATATAACTATTATACTTGTCCTATCTCTTTGTAGTGCCTAGCAGATATTTCCTAAAGATTTAAGACCGAATACTCCGGTTTAGTTTGATAAAAAAATTCCTAGCTTAGCCATTACTGTGCTGAAAGTAGCCTCATGGACTGTTCATTCACGTCAATTCAATTGCACAATGAATTGAATCTTCGAAGACTTTTATTTATACAGCCTTTTATAGAGGCTGCTGTGCCACTATTTGAATGGGCTGCTGTACACTCTTAAAAATAAAGGTGCTTCAAAAGGTTCTTCACAGCGATGCCATAGAAGAACCATTTTTGGTTCCACAAAGAACCATTCAGTCAAAGGTTCTTTAAAGAACCATCTCTTTCTTACCTTTTTATAATCTGAAGAACCTTTTTTTCACCACAAAGAACCTTTTGTGAAACAGAAAGGTTCTTCAGATGTTAAAGGTTCTTTATGGAACCATTTAGACAAAAAGGTTCTTCTATGGCATCGTGAAGCACCTTTATTTTTAAGAGTGTAGGTCTATTAGGCTACGTTCATACTGTGTAAGCATTCGTGCTCAATTCCAATTTATTGATCAGATCAGATTTTTTGTATGGCTGTTCACATTATTTTTAAATGTGCCCAAAATCAGATTCCATTGTGAACAAATGACGGTCCTGAACTGAACCGCATGCATGCACAAAAGAACATTAACAAGACGGCATGAAGCATGCTGTCATACAGAAGCAAACATGGAGGCCACTGAAGTAAACGTTTACGAGTTCATTTATAGGTGATTTACCTGAGCAGGTGATAAGGAGGACGAAGGTGAGAAGACAAAGCAAAGTTTTTAAATATTTATGGTACAAACTCTTTAGCTTGTGTAGTATTGTTACTGTAATATACTGTAAACACCTCTCTCCACTGACTGCACCTGTGAACTGTCTGTCATATTCACAGAGTGATGAAAGAACTACCGGAGTATAAATTGGAGTGACAGCGCTCAATCAAGAGTGACGTAAAAGTCGCATGAATTCCGATATGACCGTTCAGACTGAGGTTTAATTGCAACACATCTGACCTGAGTCGTATTTAGGACTGCATATGGAAGTGGCCCATATCAGAATCCAGAATCCAAAAGATCAGATTCTATGTAGTATGTGTTGAGTCACATATGAACAAAAATTAGGCCACATTTTTCTGCAGTGTGAATAGCCTTATTATTGTGGCATCATTTTTTTCTCTGCCACTAAATGTCAAATGATTGTTTAATAGGTCAGATCAGTTTCCCATTTCCCATTTCCAGTTCGCTTTTTTAAAAGTTCCCTTTTGTGTAAATATGCATTGCAGTATTTTTTTTATTATTATTTTTTATTAGCTTTATGTTATATCAGACTAAGTTATATAAATTATGGTGTTTACTTATCTAAAACACCTTTTACACAGAGATTCCGGAAAGTTTCTGTAAAAATCGTTCTGGTAACTGTTTTGAGATTGTGGGATTTTAGTGCTGATGCTTAGTATTTTAGTATCCTGTCCTTACTTGAGACCTGTAAAATATTTGCCAGGGACCTGGTTTGCATCAAATTGGTATCTCTTATTCATGTTTTTGTATTCACCACTATTACTTTGCCTCACTGTCTGTCATAAATGTGCCATATAAGCAAAACTGTAACTCAAACAGAGGAATAATAATCAATCTATTTGTACTGAAAGATCTTTCTAAACACATCAGGTAAAATAGAACATTTTAGGGCATTTATTGATTGTTTTACTATGCTATTTCTTATAAGTGAATGTACAAGTAAATGTACAGAAGTAAACCAATGATTACAGAAGTGAACAATGTACACTTTGTTGTAAACAGTCAACTGTATCTCATAAAATATAAACTTGAAAGTAAAGAATACCTTTCTATCATTTGTTGCATGATCTCTTTGATAAATGACAATATATATATATATTAATATTTATAATGGGCTAGGCATCTCTCAGTGCAGACCCTGGAGCTCAGTTTGCATTCTCAGACAAGGGGGACTTCAGCCTGGCGTCACCCCCGCCAGGGTGTCGGGTTCTCGGTCCCGGCATCGCTCGAAAAAGCCCCTGGAGCTCAGCGTTCACGGTTACGGAGAACCAGAGTAGGGGGTGTCATCTTTCTCCCATGCCCGGCAGAGTGAGGCCATCTGGGCCCTGCGTCGCTCAAAAAAGCCTCTGGAGCTCAGCTTTCAAGGTTACGGAGAACCAGAGTGAGGCCATCTGGGCCCTGCGTCGGTGAGGGTACGTGGGCTAGGCAGCCCTCTTTTCGGCCCCTCGTTCCAAGTTATGGATCAAAATTCCAAGAAAATCGCATTCGTCTGATTTTATGCTCTCTAGTCTCTTATAGTTATTTGATTTATTTTATTTAGTGACCTCTTTGCACTCACAAACATTGTGTGAGTAAAATGTATGAATTAAAAGGATGTGTTCTGAGTACAATATATTCATTTAATGCTGTTTTATTTGAGGTTAAATGGGTTCCTAGTAGGGCTGTGCGATTAATCGAAATCGCGATTTGAGACGTTGCGATTTTCTAATCGCAAAGCCTGTAATATGGACGCGATATTATGCATGACTGCCAGCCTTGAGTTGCAGTCTTACTAACCAATAGAGTGAGCGCACCTCCGTTCTCCCCAATCAGCACTGCTCTAGCCAACTGCGTAAACACCCACCATTTATAAAAAAAAAAAAAACAAAGCGGGAGAGAGACAGAGTGGGATTATGGCGTTTACTGGGTCAGATCGATAGTTAGGCAAATTAAAACTAAAGAAAAACGTATGCAAGGTAAGCTTCGAAATGACAGACAACCAACAAAAAAGGTAATTTGCAAGAGCTGCGTCACAGCGCACATAAAAAGCTCCCGTATCGGTTCTGTTTTCAGTACTGGAGAATAAAAGATACATTCTTAGATGTTTTTGTTAGTACGTGAACGTTATCTTACACATTTGATCTCCCCAACAGATTAATTTGAAATAAGTTTATGATGCATATTCTCTCTTCCAAATTCAGATTTAGCCTGTCTCGTAATGCTCGTTTATACTCGCACCCGGCTCCGCACCGCAAGTCTCCACGAGCGCATCTGGCAGTATGGATGAGGCTTGACGCACGCGCGCAACCGGTGTCGACTCGCGCATGGCTCCGCGTTTAAAACAAGTGTAAATTCAGTCTAACTGCTTGCTAATTTCACTTGGATGAAATTAAACATTCAGCACATTTTCCACTTGTTCTTAAAATGAATAAATCAATGTAATGCTTTAATAATTGACTTAAGAAATACAGTTCTTTATTTATAAAAAATAAACAAATATTTTCTGTGAAATTCAGTAATTAAGTTAATTCTGTAAAAGTAGTTATACTATTATAATCTTGCCTGCTGAAAAAAACTAAACAATAGAACCCCTCCCAAAACACAATAACAAATTTAATGCATTTCAGGTTATAATGGGAATTGTATTGGTTTTAATGTAAACTATAATGGTGTCTATTTGATGGATTCTATTGGTGGGATGTAATCTGGCAGATGGCAACCAATAGAACAACAGTAATTCCTATTGGAATAATGCCCAAAATAAAAAGGAATTTTGTAATGGTTTAATGGAAACTATAAGAATTTGTGATGGTTTCTGTTGTATTTTTCAGCAGGGTAATGATACCCATACTGTGCTGCACATTATTGCCAATATTGAGCTGAAGCTTGACTTTGCAAATTTAAAATCGCAAATCAAATCGCAATCGCAATATCTGTAAAAAAAAATCGCAATTTGATATTTTCCCCCAAATCGCACAGCCCTAGTTCCTAGTTTAGTGGGCCCATGATGAATTATAGAAGTCAAGGGAGCTGTTATTTATAAGCCTGCTTAACTTAATCTTTGTGAGCATTGCTGTATTTTTTTTAAAACACAGAGTAGTCCTTAAAATACCAAGAAAAAAAATGGTAGAACATTGCACTTGATTTATTAATATTCTGATTTTAAAATTATCAGTATTAAATCATTATCACCACTAGATTCTAGTGAAATACCATCTTTTGGAGGGCATCTTAATCATGAATGTTTTGATGAGACTTTTACAGGGACTGTCATTACACGTTCTCCAAAATAACTTGAGAACATTTGATCTTCCCCGCATAAAAGTAAAATGACGGTAACAAATGTGTGTATTTGTTGTAAATCAAATAATTTCTTTCAGGGGTGCTCCGATTGATTGGCTACCGATCGCTATCGGCCGATAATCGCTTTGGGAAGTTTGACTGGTGGTCTCTATAAAGGCTGATCTCATAAATGGATCAAAAGCTGACGATGTGCCTGCCCTTAGAGGTTTGGCACGACATGGAGCAGCACAGTCTAATAATTATAATGCTGAAGGTGAGGTTAGGGTTGGGTATCGATTGTTTTTTTTGATACCGGTGCCAAATCGGTACTTTTAAAACCGTACCGGTGCCTGAACCGATACTTTAAAAAAAGAGCCACAAAAAAAACGATGGATAACATTAAAAAACATAAAAAATATTTAAAATAAATATACATAGCATTCACATGCTCTTCGGATGCTCTCATTTTCCGAGTTCCCTTACTCTAAGGATAATAAATGTATTTCACGATCTGGGTCTTTATTTAATACAAAACAGTATTTAATACAAAACCACGCATAATGTTTCTACTGTAACTCTGTCAATCACTCTGATATTTAGTTAAAATGAGTGAATTGACTGAGTGACTGTATGGTATGACACATGCTCTGTAATATGATTTATATGAAATTTTCTAATGAAAATAGCAACATGATCGTTTTATAAAGTATGCGTTCATCCCTACCCCCTTGACACTCTGTTTCAAGGGACAAGGGGAAGGGTGGAGGCGGAGGGGTAGGGGAAGGGGTATAAAATAGAACTGGGATTGGGCCGAAGTCTGCCGCCGTTTCACTTTTCATATGAAATTTAAAGGGGACTGACTCTGAGGCGATCACGAACTTGTGTACAGTTCATGGAGCTAATCGCTATAGCCCCGTTAAAAATGGCCTAGCCACGCCCATGCTTCTTACATCCATTTCGGAGAACCAGGACAAATATTTCAATCACTCAGGCATTTAAGTGGCACCGAACTGAGGCACTGAAATCTGCGTTCTGATTCGGTTCTAGTACATACCGGTTACATGGGTACCGGTACCATATTGGCACCGGGTTTCGGTACCCAACCCTAGGTGAGGTACAATTCATATTTCTTCATTATATAACTTACAAAGTAATTTGAAAACGTTCTGAGAGACATCATTTTGCAAACAGCATGAGTGAATCACTTTCCCTCTCTTTCCTTCTGAAAATGTGCGAATGGCTTCAAATCACCACATCGCGTCTGCACAGTTGACACAGGAATTGTCACTTGCACAATCGAGGCGGTATCACATTGTAACATAAAAGGGTTGGTTTATAATTTTTTGTGTTTATGGGGGGCAGTGTAATGCGTTCGTGCTTAGTTTATAAAAATATAATTATTTTCACATATTTTACCTTTATTCTACACCGCTGTTTCCAATAGACTTGTTTGGCATTGCTGGGAACCCCCACAAAAACGTCATAACCGTTTATGCCGTGGGGGAAAACAAACCATTTGAATTAACGCGCGGAGACCTTGTTAGGCGCTTGATTTTTACTTTTTGTGATGATTTCGATTGATTTCTGCTTGGTGCAATAACGAAAAGTTGCTGTGTGGAGTTCTGTACCACTAATAAGTTAAAAAACCTGATCTGAAGATGTATATTACTGATAAACAAGACGGACTACCGGAGGTAGCACTGAGCGGGTAGTACAGATTAGTGTTGGGTCATTCTTAAACGATTCGTTCATTTTGAACAAATCTTTAATGTGACTCGGGAAGAACGAGTCGTCTTGGGGAGTGATCCATTCAGTCACGCATGCGCAACATCCTATAGGTTCTGTACTGGAATTAGTCAAGTAGTTCACCTGGTTCGAGTCTTCGGGTTTTTCCGAGTCGTTCGTTCATCACATGACAGACACATACGTTTACCCTATGCAGTCTGAGCCGGAAAGAGAATTGATTAGTTCATCTCTCGAGTCTTCGGGTTTTTTGAGTCGATCGTTCATCACGTGACAGACCCATAAGCCCAAACCCGAAGACTTGTCAGATAAGAGGTGGTGAGCTAATCATAGACTGAAGACTCAGGTAAACAATGAATTAATCTTTTCTGTTTCTTATAGCAGTTTTGTATTGTTTGTAATGTGATCAACGTTTGCGTAAGTAGTAGACATATTAGGGAAGTAGCACGTAACATTTTAATTATATTTTGTTAAAATGAACGAAATGACTCGAAAAAAGATTTGTTAATTTTGCTGAACGAGACTCAAAGGTCCGAGTCGGTAAAATGATCCGAACTTCCCATCACTAGCACAGATAGGCTACACTACTTACCCTGCAATGATCTGTCATTAGTCCTGTCCCACTGCACCGCCACCCATTTCTAATGGGGCTTACAGTAACCCTCCTTCGCATCACAATCAAATAAATCTCACTCCCTGATATTTTGTGATGTCATAATCTATTAAAACATTTATTTCAAATTATTATACACAATCCCTTACGAAAATTAGCAATGGTATTACTATAGTAAAAGTATAGGAGGCTAACCATGTTTTTTTTTTTTAGCGTTTTTATTACCAATTGTAGCCTATAACCACAGTTTTACTACAAACACCATGGTTAAACTATGGTTAGTGTAGCAAAACATTGTTTTTACCATGGTTTCACTATAGTAACCAATAGCCATGTTTTTTGGTATTTTATATACATATTTTCATTTTACGGCATATATTTGTGAAAATGATTAGCCGCAGCACACACCACATAGAATAATGCTGCGCATTTCAAGGCACTTCATTGGACCTTAATGTTACCTGTTTTTAATATATCAATAAGAAAGTACGACAGGCTTTTACTCAAGTCTTTATCACTTTATTTAAATTAAGCAAAACAAAACGACAAATGTTTACTTTCACAAGCCATCTCGTATAGGCTTGTAGTAAGCTGTCTCTTGCTCAATTAGGTAACAAAAAATGTCAGGAAACAACACCTCTGGCCTTTCGGTTGGGTCGTTTGTCCAGTCACAGATACCGTATGGACAGTCTTACCCAATACGGCTCAGTTTTTATACGTATGTTGCTCTGTCGAGCGGCAGAAATTATTTTATGTAGGCCATTCTGAGTCAACACCATGCTTTTCCAATGAGGGGGAAAGGACTGTTTTCCCCCACGCCGACTCCGCCCACACAGCTATGACGCGACACCGATCAAGTCTATGTCAACAAAATGGTCTGCTGAGTTTTTGATTCTATGAAGCCCCTCCCTCAGAAATATGCAATCGGGCCCAGATTGGTTATAGCTGGCCCAGTGTGTTAACTGCCTAGTGCACGTTGTCCGGAAATGTCACGCCCCCTTACCATCATGGGTAGCTGCATGTTCCCGGGGGCAGGGTTTATGTAAACATCGGGGTTAGTGATGTCACAAACCAGG
Organism: Sinocyclocheilus grahami; assembly: GCF_001515645.1. Taxonomy (NCBI): domain Eukaryota; kingdom Metazoa; phylum Chordata; class Actinopteri; order Cypriniformes; family Cyprinidae; genus Sinocyclocheilus; species Sinocyclocheilus grahami. Next base: position 339,679 of record NW_015506025.1, read on the forward strand.
GAAGAAGCTTGTTGTAGTCCCTACCAGCCTTTTTTTGTAGTCCTTAAACAGTGATTTCTTTAAACGAAATATCTCCTTTTGCATTGAACTTTGAGCGTCGTAACTTTGCAGACACTGTTTATGCTCTAACAGCAACATTATACACTAACTAAAGTTAAAAAAGAGAAATCATAATCAACCACCCCTTTAAACCATTCAGCACTCGCACGCTCTTTTAGAGATGTGCACTCATGCGCACTTAAAGCACACACACGTAAGTCCGCCTCACATACAGCTCACGAAATCAGGCCTGTGCTGTGTGTAAGCTGTTGTGCAATAATTGCCGCATTATAAAAACAAAAATGCACTGCATGGTCAAAGATTTAGGTGAGATAATTATATATTTTTGAAAAATGTCAAAAAATGCCTCCCCTCCACCCCTATAAATAATTCTACATGATAAAAAGAAGGCTTCAAAAAGATTGGTATCGGTAATCGTATCGGCAGATACCGTTTCCTGTGATCGACTCGAAAAATCAGGAGCATCCTAAATTTCTTTTAATGCTTTGTCTTTTTAAAAATATATTTCAAAATAAAAGAACAAGTGATCTTATATAGGATGTGGATTTATTAGCTTCACTTGCCCTATACCAGGGACGTTAATTTCAAATGCCTTGCTGTCTTTGCAAATTATATATTCTTATATATTATATATTCAAAACAATGAGAACACAACAAACTAGGGGTGCTCTGATTGATCGGCTACCGATCACTATCGGCCGATAATCGCTTTGGGATGATTGATCGGTGGTCTCTAAAAAGTCAGTTCTCAAAAAAACGATCTCAAGCTGATGATGCTGCCGTGAGAGGTTTGGCACGACATGCAGCGTCACCGTCTCAGTCTCTGTCCGGCGCGGGTAAAATAATTATAATGCTGAAGGTGAGGTACTCACCTTAATATTTGCATTTGTTTGAAACATTTCAAATGTATTTTTTTCTTGCAGTGCTTATAAACATGGTTTTAATATTAAGAACCGTACACAACCTGCCAGTGCATGCTAATGTGTGAATGCCAGTATATGTATACAACAAGGGCACAAAAGTAGCAAAAAACTGCCAAGAAACTGTCATACAAAGCTGAAAATACACTCATACCTCATGGGAAACAACCACTGAGAAAAGCTTGAAAAAAACACACATACATGTCCATTACAGTCCTTTTTTTTTCTTGAACATTTAAAAGGAGAAAGGTGTCCTGCAGTGCACCATCGTAGTCTTCGTATTAGGAGGACAGCTTGCACGCCTTTCTTGTGTGTATGAAGTGTCTCACCATGAGCCTTTAAAATCAGAAAATAACAGTAAAAATATGCTGCTTTTGTGAGTAATAGGAATGTAACAATGTACTCAAAGTCGGTTGAAAATCAAAGCAAATATGTGCTGCAAGTTGATTGAGACATTAAACAAATCAAGATATGCGTTTTAAACACCAAGGGCTGCTGAAACTGTATACTGTGACCGTGCTTTACAAGCACCATAGCAGCAAACATTTCGGCAAGTTAATAAATAGTAGCAAAAATGATGGCGGCAGTGGCAGGGTAGATTTTTGATGAGGTGGCAACAGACAAAACAAAAACTGTGTAAATACACATACAATGTCATAAAGGGTTTGTTCAATCAAAAATGAAAATTCTGTCATCAATTACTCACCCTCATATAATTTCAAACCCATAAGACCTTTGTTCATCTTCAGAACACAAATGAGGATATTTTTGATGAAATTCGAGAGCTTTCTGACCCTCCATTGGCAGCAAAGCAACTAAAACATTCAAGGTCCAGAACGGTAGGAAAGACATCTTTAAAGTAATCCATGTGACTCTGGTTTAACCTCAATTTTATGAAGCAATGCACGTGCTTTGTTTGTGCAAAAAACACATTTTACCGCTTTATTTTCTAAAAATATTGATCTGCCACACACGCTCATAAGAGCATCATGACGCATGTATGTTGTGTTCACGCTAGAGTTAACATTTGTAGCATGAACAAGTTTTGAATAATATTTTAATGTAAATAAAGTGGTAAATAAATTTTTTTTGGACAAACATAGCACTCGTGTTGCTTCATAAAATTGAGGTTAAACCACAGGAGTCACATGGATTACTTTAATGATGTCTTTCCTACCGTTCTGGACCTTGAATGTTTTAGTTGCATTGCTGCCAATGGGGGAACAGAAAGCCCTCAGATTTCATCAAAAATATTTTTGTTTGTGTTCTGAAGATGAACAAAGGTCTTACAGGTGTGGAACGACATGAGAGTGAGTAATTAATGACAGAATTTTCATTTTTGGGTGAACTATCCGTTTAATAGGCCAAACCACACTGACCGGTGGATCTGCATCTCCAATCGCAGCGAAATCGTTTCCTCGCTCCTACATCTTCCACCCTATGACCCGGACACCGATCGAACTCAGCTGTCTAATGATAGAAATGTAGGGGGAAAAAAAATCAGAAGTAGTTGAAATGTTGGCTTATCTTATTAAGATATGGTTTATATTATTTTATTTAGTACATAAATGCAAAACTTACCCTTCATCAAGTCTCAGACTCATAGTCAAATGTTTGCCTATAAAAAGAGAAAAACATATGTATGGGGGGAAAAAAACAAAAAAAAACTTTAAAGTGGTTCAAATATTGGTACAGAAATGCAAAACTCACCCTTCATCCAGTCTCAGACTCTCAAGCGTGTGCCTGTAAAAAAACCCCAAAAATTATTCAACTTAAATGTACTTGTAAACAACACACACACAATCAAAGACATTTCCTATACAACAGCCTCATAACCCTTTAATAACCTGAGTTGCCTAAAAAAAACATTAAGATGGATGGTGATCCTCACTGTAATGTGCTCAGTCATAGCCTACAAAGGGAGGTAAACGGGGAATTGTTGGTTAATTGCTAATTACAGTTAAGCCCAAAGATGTAAGCTACACAACACTTTTACAGACTTTTTGTTCATGATTAAAATATGACCGATTCATACAACATAATGCATTTGTTTGCATTTACTGTTACCTGTAATCTGTTACCAGTAAGCAATTTGCAATCGTAAAACAAAATTATATATAAAATATATGATGATGGCCAATAAAATAACAAATGGCACAGAAAACGAGCTTGTGAGGAACAGATGTAACGTTAGGCCTACAGTGCGTCCAACTGAATGTAACGTTTAACATGTCGGTTGTTCGGCTGACAAAAACGTCTTTCTAAAAAAGTTGTCACAAATGAACAAGGTTAACAATTGTTTGGTCTTTTAAATCATATTAATAAGTTCCATATGTTCATCTAACGTTAGTTTGAATAGAACAAACTGACAAAACTGGTGACGATTAGTTCATGCGTCGTAGAAAACAGCTCGGGCGTTGTCTACCTCAAGTTAACTTATATTATCCTAGCTTGAACGGTTGATAAAAAAAATAAAATAATTTTTAAAAAACACTTAACTTTAGTAACGAATACCAACTCAAATGCACGAAGCCTGACTGGGATAAACTTCCAGTGGGCGCGAAAATGCCGAGCCTGCTCAGCAAAGCCAACTGGTACCCACTTTAACGGTAAAATACACCTATAATCGCTCAAATTGCCCATCTTAACGATGTTTAACAGGTGGAGAAACAAATGTGTCAAATTTCAAACGTTACATTACAATCTGCAGGCTAATGCAGCACAGCACAGCGGCCACCGTATCAGAAATGCAAAACTTGAAAGGTAAACACAGTTCGGAAAACAATGACAGAGCATAACTAATTCTGCTCTATTCTGCTAAAATGAACAATAATCTCCCAAAAATGATGTTACACAAGTATTCACTCACCTCATCCACGCTGAATATGCTTCTTCACGTGCAGCCCAACGCACAGCGTCCTCAAGTTCATGAGTTGTTCGTCTGCAATTCCTCCGCGGTTTAGTTAGTTGCACTGCGATGTCTCAAGTTTCAAACATGAGTCTAATGTCTAGATTTGCTAAAAAAAAAAATTTCTTGGAAAGGACTCTGATATTAAATTAATGCACAAATTTGACTCCTGCGCATGAATCCATGTTCAGAGATTTGGCCGGTTAGTGCCAAAAAGCTACAACTTAAAATGTTAAGTTCACTGAACTAAATTGGGCTCCTTGAATTTCAGTAACATTAAACTGACTTAAAAAATCAAGTTGAATCTAGTATAACTTATAAAAAAAGTTGAAATTGCTTAAATGTATTTTTATGAGTTAAAGTAACTTAAAAACATAAGTTGTCATGGCTTTTTCATATTATCATTTTTTACAGTGAATCCAAATATTTTTATCAAATCCGCTAACTTGTTTGAAGAACCAAATTAGCCAGAGATCAGTTATCATGATTAAAAGATCTGGCATCTGTCAAATCATCGCAGATGTATTAAACGAGGTACGAAGAACGAACCCCATATTCCAGCTGAAATGAAAACTAGTAAACGCCAATAATTTTTGTTCCTTTTTTTTACACAATTATTTAGATTATCAATTGATAATGACTTCTTTTCATGTGGTTTCTTACAATACTATTCTATGACCTCAACATATTTTTTCCATAGTGCTTGATTTGTAAACTAATACATTTTGACATTTGCATTACATAACCAGCCCCATATGTATGGCTTTCCTGACATGGTAAACTTGCTCGGTAGCTCACCTGGTACAGTGTTGCACTTGCTATGCAGATCAAAGAGCTCAAAGCCTTGTAGAAGAATTAACCAAAATAATAAAATGTTGCCACAGTCACGTTTAACAGTTCTGGAGAAAATTGAACGCAAATATTTTTCAAAAATGTATACAGGCATGTTTTATTCTTGACACTGGGCTTACAGTGACTCTTGTGAACTTGTCACCTGAAAAGTGCAGTGAAATGTACCAGGAGCAATGTATTTACTGTTTTGCAGAACATAATTCCAATGAGCCTGGGTTGTGACGTTTTGTAAATATCCCAAAATGTTAAACTTCCTCAAGATTAAGTTTTTTTTAAAACTGTTCTCTCTCTTTCTGTTTGTGATATAGGTTTAGCCGATGGGGACGTGTATTTGACTGTGTTTTGTGTGTATGCATGTCACCCCTGCAGATCAAACCCTGGTAAGAAAATTTGGTCAACAATGTCTCTGTTTTGCTCTTTCTCTGATTACAGTAAATTAAAAAGTGAATTTGTCATTTTTATATTGTGACATGCTGTGACATGACATATGTGGCATAATTTCTTGATTTGTGTTAATGGGATATTATGTTGTTTTAATAACATTTACAATGTTTACACTGATGTTTAAATAATTGGGGTTGTTATTATGATGTAATTTTCACTGTTATTGTTTTCTTTTTTCTCTCTTTTATCCTCTTTCTCTCTTTTCTCTTAGAATAGTTGACATGCCACCTGGGATGGTGTGTGTGTTCTCTTCTCTTTTCTCCATATTGTGTTGCGTGGTCACCCAGAGCTCTGCTTCTTCCAGCCATCACCCCACTTTCTTGCGCAATGATACGTACTTTGAGCACCTGGCTTTGCATCCTGACCCTAAATTGGGTCGGGTCTATTTAGGCGCCCGTGATCGGCTTTACCAGCTTTCTTTCGATCTTCAGCTTGAGGCAGAGGAAGAGACGGGGCCTGTGATAGACAGCCGTGACTGCTTGCCCCCAATTAGTGACACAAACTGCCCACAGGCAAAATGGACCAATAACCACAACAAGCTCCTACTCGTGGATCCTTATAGTCAGGAGCTCATCAGTTGTGGAAGTGTTTATCAAGGAATATGTCAGAAACGAAGTTTGGATTCAGTGGGGAAAGTGCTTTTCTCCGCAGAGAGGCCTGTGGATACGCAGTATGTGGCGGCTAATGACCCCAATGTCTCTACAGTAGGACTTGTGGCACTCACTAGAGGCCGTGGGAAACAACAGCCAGTCCTGTTTGTGGGGCGGGGTTACACCAACAGCCAACCCCCAATATCTACTCGAAACTTAGTTATGGAGCCTGTTTTCTCATATGAAGAAACTTCAAAGTTAGCGGTGGCTGGGAGGCTTTCTGAGTATGATCATCATTTTGTAACATCATTTACCCATCGCTCGTATGTCTACTTCATGTTCTATCGGAGGGACTTACAGTCACCGTCGAGAGAATATCGCACATATGTTTCCCGTATGTGTTTGGATGATACTGCATATTATTCATATGTAGAAGTTCCATTAAGCTGCCGTTCAGCTGGAGGAAAGAATTATAACCTTCTACAAGCTCTACATGTAGGCCTACCAAAGTTAGATAAGGTTATGGGAAAAGAAAGTACAGCTGCTTCAGAACAAGAGGTCCTTTTGGGGGTGTTTTCGAGCCATTTCGCTTCTTCCAGTCGGCCAAATGAAGAGTCTGCGGTATGTGTGTTTTCACTTGAGGAAGTGGATAAACGTATTGATGCTACAAGAGATCTGTGCTACACTGAAATGGGTCGTGCAGATGGACAGGAGGTTGCATATATCGAGTATGAAGTCAAATCAAACTGTGCCAATCTTCCAACGGTGAGTTTACTGCTTCAGACAACAGTTGTGAACAGCTTCCAAGTCCCACTGTTACAATCTTAAAAGCATTTTCTTTAGAGCTATACAGTCAAGTCCTCTTTATCAGTTTGAACAAACACGGTCTCAAAATGATAGACCCTACCCTGGTCACAGGAAACCCATTTTACTACCAGGTGTAAACCGCAATGTGTCTCTTTTGGCCACTTGTGATTCATGAATGTTAGTGGAGTTATAGCTATAAGTGGAAAATAGCTATAAGGTTAGATTAGGTTGGTAACTGAGGTTGTAGTTTCAGATCCTGCATCACTGTGCCCCTGAACATAGCAGTTAACCTCTTCAGGGGAAGGAAAACTATAATTGAACAAGGCTTCATTCTATGATGACATAAAAATTCCACCACCCCAGTTGTGTAGCCATAAATAAATATTCTAAACTGGTCCGGAGAGGGTAGCTAACAACAGTTATTTAAAAAATCAGAGTAACAACAGTGTTAAAAGTAACAAGAAATCATTCTAATATGCTGATTTGTTATGGTTGTGTTGCTTAAAGGGTCATATGATGCGATTTTTCAAGTTTTCCTTTCTCTTTGGAGTGTTACAAGCTGATTGTGCATAGATAAGATCCCTGTGTGATGCTGTGTCCTTTGTTTTTTTTTTTAGGATTCTCTGATGAACAAAGTTTGAAGAAGAGCATTTGTTTGAAATAATAGAAATGGTCTTCTTTACTGACATTTTTGATACATTTTATACATTGTTGCTGAATAAAAGTTTGCATTTCTTTCAACAGCAACAACAAATACGATTTTTTTTTTTTTAAATGTTATGGGTAGTTTTATTTAGGCTTGAGATATAAACAACTAATCTTTACTCCTTCTATACTACTGTGTAGCAGTGTGCAAAACATTGTTTTTATGTTGACTTTATACCTTAAAAGGTATTTGACATGACTTGTGATTGTTAAGCTTTGTTTTAATCTTTGACTTTCGTCTCTCTGTAGAACACTTTGGATGCTTACCCATGTGGCTCTGATCACACCCCTAGTCCAATGGCAAGCCGGGCGCTTGTGGAAGCTGAGCCAATATTTGACAGTCCATCTGTCCGTCTCACTGCTGTGGCTGTGAGTGTAAGGGAGGAACATACTATTGCGTTTCTAGGAGACTCCCAAGGAAACTTACACAAGGTATAGAAACGTTTTCAAGGAATGAGGTGTACATTTATAGTCATTTAATTGCATGCGATTCTTCCATTATTCTTAGTTCTTTTCTGAGGCAAAACTACTTCAGAAAATGTCTTCGTTGTATTGCATTAGGTTGTAAATAAGGCTGGTTATTTTGGAGGAGAAACTCATGAAAATATGAGATTATCTTATTTAAGTAATGGTACAATTTTGAGGAGAAACCCACCATCTGATGTTAAGTGCATCATTACGAATGGTCTTCATTAACATACAACCTGAGGCTTAAATAGTCATCATCAGTATTTTATGCATTTTCTCTTTCTCTTTTTCAATATACCTATACTATATGTCAATATACAGACCTGAATTATGTGAGACAGTTCACTTAGAGCAGTCTTACACTAATGTTACAGAGGTAGTCTATATTTATGTAGACTTAAGGTACTAAAACCTAAACTATAGAAATAGAAAGCCTAAATTTTGCCATAGTTGATATGTAAAACTTTATTATTAGTTAGTGGGAGTGTGTCTCTCTGTTTTAATAAGCAAAGTCTTGGTGGGATAATTGCGTAAATGTAATGCATGGTGGTACAGTATATCCATTGTTATGGTTTTATCCATCATATAATTAACATAAAACATGAACATATAATTAGCCCATCTCTTTGTGCATATGTTTAGTGCAGCTTGGGTAGTGGTGAAGAATGAATTCGCAAAGATAAAAAAGAAAACATGTTTTCTAAAGCAGTTTCTCAATATGGGATGTGTGATCCTCATTCTGTTAAAGCCCATATTTGGGCCCTTGTTATGCCATGTTGTCTACAAAAGAAAGCTTCAAAAGAAAAATAAATAAATAAACATATACATAAAAAAATAAGGGTGATATGATGACGTATGACTATTTTAATGCTTAGTCTCTTAGAAAAACATTAATAAACAGTACTCAAACAACATTTTGAAAAAAGTGTCTTATGCGCACTAATACTGTGATTACTTGATTAAAACTGTAATAATGTGAGCTATTATTACAATTTAAAATAACTATTTAACTAGTTTATATATTTTACAATGTGATTTATTCATGTGAAGGCAAATATGAATTTTCAAAAGCCATTACTTTACATGATCCTTCAGAAATCATTCATCAAATAAATGCAGCCTTGGTGAGTCTGTGTAGTATATAATTTTGTCATTATTTGTATTTCCCTGCTGTTTTTATTCATTAATTATCATTTTTATTACTGTGCTCACACAGCTAGAGAAGAGGTCTGTAGCAGAGTGTGAAAAGCATTTGGATTGTCAGTCCTGCCTGTTGGCTCATGATCCATATTGTGGCTGGTGTGTTCTGGAGGGGAAGTAAGTTCATATTTGAAAAGAACCTCATATACAGAATGTTTTATTTTGAATAATTGGATACTTGAACTAGAACATTGTGTCTTTATGCATCAGGTGTGGGCTTCGTAGCGAGTGTGTGCGTGGGGATCAGAAAGATCAGTGGCTTTGGAGCTTTGATATAGAGCAACAATGCCTGAGCGTGACGTTTCTCAATCCATCCAACATCAGCCGAGAGGAGAGGAGAATTGTGTGTTTCACATATTAACGCATTTTTAAAAAAAGATCCAGTTTAAAAAGTTAGCCTAATTCAGTAGTACACGTTACATTTCGATAAAATACCAGATGCATATATTTATATAAGCTTAGTTCACAGTGACCATTATTGAGCACACAAACAACAACAACCAACTCTCTGCCTTCAATTCTTAAAAATCCAAATTGACTTTGTCTCTTATTCCATCTCTCTCTATATTTCTTTTGCTCACTTTTAGATCTTTTTATCCATCCCTGGTCTTCCCAGTCTAGAGCGAGGAGAGCATTACTCTTGTGTCTTCCAGGACAGGTCAAGTTTAGCTGTTGTCACAGAGAGTGGTGTCACTTGCTCTTCTCCACATGTATATACATTGCCATCTGTGTTACCTAGTCAAGGTGAGAATATTGCTAGCTAAATTGTTATGTATGTTTAACACATTTGTTTTGACACAGGAGGCCTGGCCAGTAAGACATCAAAAACCTAATAGAAATAAACATGGTCTAGTGTTTCATGAGCCGTACAATCCAACATATGGTGATGCTCAGGGCTGGACTGGTAATCAGGCATACTGGGCATTTTCCCAGTGGGCCGACGCACTTAAGGGGCCGACAGAATGTTGTTGTTTTTTTGCCAAGGATCATCACGCACGGGCAGCCAGTGGCCCATTGGTTTGTCTCCTGTATTGACAGCATAAACCACCCAATCACAATGCGCTATAGATGGAACGATTAAGTATTTTGCTCCGCCTATATAAAGATCGCTTCACCCCAACTTCTTCCTCGTCGGCTTTTCCCACGTTTTCATAGCAGATTTATCAAGAACAGGCTTGCCCTGTGGTGAGTGATGCTGGCCAAAGAGCCAGGCAGGAGGAGGAGAGGAGAGTAGTTGAATATGTAAAGCGCTTGATAGGGACTCGCAGCGGAGGCAGGCATCTAACCTATCCTAATGTGTGTGCGCGCCATGAGTGTAGAATACAAAGCACTTTTTAATCAAACGTAAATTCGTCCCGTGATTCAAGTCAAGTGTGTTCATAGAGGTTTCCATGGGTCAATGCGAATAAATCTAGATTTAAATAAAAAAAGACACGATATTGTCGGACCTGACGTTTTATTCTTATCCAAAACAACTATGCAATGATACATATCTACGCTAACAGTTAAAAAATATTTGAACAGTAAGATTTTTTATGTTTTTTAAAGAATTCTCTTCTGCTCACCAAGCCTGCATTTATTTGATCCAAAGTACAGCAAAAAGCAGTAATATTGTGAAATATTTTTACTTTTTAAAATAATTGCTTTCTATTTGAATATATTTTAAAATGTAATTTATTCCTGTGATAAAAGCTAAATTTTCAGCATCATTACTCCATTTTTCAGTGTCACATGATCTTCAGAAATCATTCTAATATGCTGATTTGCTGCTCAAGAAACATTTCTGATTATTATTATTACTATCAATGTTTAAAACAGTTGAGTACATTTTTTTTCAAGATTCTTTGATGAATAGAAAGATCCAAAGATCAGCATTTATCTGAAATAAATAGATTTCATAACATTATACACTATACCATTCATGTGATACAGGCATTTATAATGTTACAAAATATTTCTATTTCAGATAAATGCTGTTCTTCTGAACTTTCTATTTATAAAAAATGCCAGGGCCGATTTTTTGTCCCAGTCCAGCCCTGGTGATGCTAAAACAATTTTAATGACATTGCTTGAAGACACCAGAAAAGCAACAATATATTTGAAGAAGCTTAAATTTGCACACCTCTAGGGGGAAAAAGACGGAATTAACCCCCCCCCCCCCCATCTGTTTCATTTAATAAACAAATGATCACATTGACCAGGTTACTGATTAACATAGCTGTGCTTATGACAAAAACATGTGCTGCTTCTCTGATCAGAAATTACAAATTGAAATTGAATCGAATGCTTCAAGACAAATGGGAGAAATTTTTAAATCACATTGCTTGAGTTTCCATAATATATTTAGTAATAAAGGGATAGTTTACCTACAAATGAAAGTTATTCACCCTCATGTTGTTTCAAACATGTTTGCACTTCTTTCTTCACAAAAGATAATTTGAAAAATGTGTTTTTGTTTTGTTTTGTGTTCCACAGTTGAACAAAAAGTCATAAAAGTATTGAACAATGTGAGGGTGACACTTCCCATCCCATTTAAAAAAACAACCACAAATATTTTCAACTGAAATCATTTAAACCCCCCACTCCTGCTAGATGAAATCCCAGCAAGTCCAAACCTGGCTGGTAGTATGTGTAATCAAAGATGAGCCAGTGAGACAGAAATGATAAGATGAAAGTGAGAAGCCCAAACAGTCATGGCTGTATAACAATCATGACTCTACAGGAATCTCTTCTTGCTAATCTCTTCTTCTTCCTTCTGAATCAGATTTTTTTACAGTCACTCTGTCTCTTCGGTTCCATGATGTTGTTGTGACTTCTCGGGAATTCACCTTTTATGATTGCACAGCAGTCAAACAGCTTGCGGGAAGCATGCCGTGAGTTACAAACACCGCACATATTGTGGGCACAAAAAACTGAATTCTACACTTATTAAAGCCTCTGTCACATAAAAAAAAATCCAGTGATGCATGGTCATTAAGTTTTATAATGAAGTGTAATTAACTTGGTTTTAAAATTTAAAACTAAGATGTATATTTTTATCTATATACACTACCTCTAGGTAATGTGTTTGGATGCACTTTCTTTCTTTTGCAGCTGCCATGGTTGTGTGCAGAGTCGCTGGGGATGCAACTGGTGTGTAAACCAACATATGTGTACCCACAAGGGTGTGTGCGATAAGGGACTGATAATCTATAATGAACATGTAAGTCATTACATCATCAGCAGTGCCTTCTCTCTATGCTTTTGTTTTGATGTGTGGTGAAAATTACGTGTCTCAAACATGAGAACAGTGTTTCATGCAGAATTATGTGAATAATTGGTAAACAAAACACATCTTACCAGTTTCTTCAAAGAACCAGGGGGCAAATTCACAAAACATTCTTAAGAATAAAATGATTCTTAATTGCTATGCATGTACTTCTTAAAGGGGTCATATGGTGCGATTTCAGTTTTTCCTTTCTCTTTGGAGTATTACAAGCTCTTGGTGCATAAAGAAGATCTGTAAAGTTGCAAAGACTAAAGTCTCAAATCCAAAGAGATATTCTTTATAAAAGTTAAGAGTCAGCCACGCCTACCTAAAACGCTTCGTTCTAACACGCCCCCACATGTCTACGTCACGATGTGGGAAGATTTGCATAATGCCGCACAAATGTTCATGCAAAGAAAGAAGGCGTAACTTTTATTCTCGCTGTAGTTTTGTAGTTGCCGCCGCCACCATGTCGTGAAGGCGCTGTGTCATGGTTTTATGTTTACGTGGCACGATGCAACGCAACTCGTAAAAAGACAGTATAAGTCATTATAATCCGTAATTATGTCCCCACTGGATGCAACAGATGCCTCGTTTATAATGGGTTTTATTGGTTTTGAATCGTCGCTCCGGCCAGACAGAGCATCACAGTATGATAAGGGAAATAACATTTCCGTCACACACTTGAGGTATTCGGCCAATCACAACGCACTGGATAGCTGGCCAATCAGAGCACACCTCGCTTTTCAGACCGATGAGCTTTGTAAAAATCGATGCATTTCAGAAAGACGGGGCATAGAGGAGAAACAATAATGTACAGTATGTGGAAAATGTGTTTTTTGAACCTTAAACCGCATAAATGCATTTCGTTACACCAAATACACAAAATAATGTTCTTTTTAGCAACATCATATGACCCCTTTAAAGATGTTCTTATCTTTTTCTTCTCACACATTTTACATGAAGTGCTTGCTAATTTAAAAATACCTTCATAGGCAGACAAATGTATTGCTATACAATCACACAACAGTCTGAAATTTGAGAATTTTTTTGATATTTGAGAATTTGAAGACTTTTTGATAATATTTTATATTTATATCGAATTTTAAGAACTGCAGCTAGCAAAGAAAATGCAATAGAAAAAAACAAGCTGTCTATATTTTGTCTTGTCTTTATAATTTATTCATAGTAATTTGTCATGTTTTGGGAAATTTAAAATGTAATTGACTAAAATGCTTATTTATCAAAATTATGAGTAATTCCTGTAATTTGTTCAGTATACTTTTAAAAGAATAAAACACAAATTTCAGCTTGGTAAAGCTAACATGCACTGCAAACATAATTGTAAGTGGTCCACGTTTGCAGCAGCATTCTATTAGGAATATCACAGCTTGAGAATTCAAAGCCATGTTTCATAAATCAAAATAAATCATAACTAAACCGTTTTTGCAGTGTAAAAATATGGTTTTGAATTTTTTTTACATTTTTTTTGTTTACCTGAGTATCAATTTGTAATGGTTCCTTTTATAACCATCTATCTTTATTTATTTTACTATTGTGCCTCTCTTGGTTTTCCCTGCACTTCTCACTCTTAGTGGAAATCTCTGCCCACCCTACTTCCTGCAACCAAAGCCTCTAGAGCTGCATTCACAACTGCACCAGTCACAACACACAAAGTCCCTGAAACCATGGCTCATACTAAACCTTCGACTACTGCCACTGCAATAACTGAAACTATAACCACTGTACTGGAATCATTAACCTCTTCTGCACCTGTGAAACCAACACCATCAACTAGGATTTCTTCCACTTTCAAGCCGTCTGCTACGCCTACAAGTGCCTTTCTCTCCTCTTCCACAGCTGAGACCACAGTACAGCCAGCCTCCACACTCTCTCTGCTAGACGAGATACTCTCAGAAAAAGAGCTTCTTGTTACAGATATTGAATCAATGGCTCTGAGGGAGACAGACACTGATGTGGTTACTCTTGCAAGTTTGTCAGTGGTTGTAAAAACTGAGCTGTCATCAGTCATCGAAGCTGCTGAGGAGCAAAGGATTTCACTGCCATCATCATCGGCTGTAACCGAATTGCCACCACTAATGGAGCCAGTCACACATGATAGCTTGCTTACCAGCACCCCTCACAATTTGGCAGAAACACTGAATTTGATAAATGAAACCCAAACTACAGTTTTACCTTCAAATCCAGAACCAAACATGTTTGATTCTGAAACCAGTGACTTTTTGCCTGTTTCTGAGAGAGTGTCACCTGCCATGCCTTCAGAGAATAGGATAATCACTGACCGTCAAGAGGCTCATTTGGCTCCAGAGGAAGCTGAGGTGGATCAGGCAGAGAACGACAACGCAACATTTTCTGCAGCTACAGTCTTATCAGGGGATGGAGAATCAGACAGTGATCCCCCAGTATACCTCCATTTGCGAAGTACAGACATAGATGCTGATTACCAGTATGACTCAGCAGATTTACCGGTGAGTCCAAACATCTAGAACTGATACCAAGTCATAATTAAAAAAACAAAACAAAGAATAATGTTTTTTTCTGTCATGCTTACAATGTAGTTTCTTAGTATGGAATAACTAAAGAAATCCTGTAAATACTCTCATTATTTTTTGATTTACACTTGTATAATACACAGTACAATGTATACAGTATAGTAATTGCATTACACAGTATAATAATATGATGACGAATATGTCCGGAGAAGCATAATGAATTGTTTTTATACAGCTAATGAAACTGGAGATGGCTGCTCAGACGCATTCCATTAACAATTTAAAATGGTTATGGCAATTTTTGTGTTTAATTAAGTGGATATCAAAGTGTAAGTGTTTTGAGCGTACTTTAAATTACTGATTACAAGGAGTTTAGTATTTACTGTTACGTAATAGCTAAATTTAGTAATTTGTTGTGTTAAATTATCAACTCTCTTTTTACTTTAACAGTAATTTTTATTTCTGCTAATAATGACAGTTTGCTATATATATGTTTTTGTATTAGTTTATGTTTTTTAAATTTTAGGTTTATAAATTATTTGTTTAATTTTAAAGGGGTTATATGATGCGATTTCAAGTTTTCCTTTCTCTTTGGAGTGTTACAAGCTGTTCGTGGATAGATAAGATCCCTAAAGTTGCAAAGACTAAAGTCTCAAACCCAAAGAGATATTCTTTATAAAAGTTAAGACTGGTCCACACCCTCCTAAAACGCCTCGTTTAAACACGCCCCCACATGTCTACGTCACTGTGTGGGAAGATTTGCATAACACCGCCCAAATGTTCACGCTAAGAAGGAAGGCGTAACTTTATTGTTGCTGCCACCGCCATGTCGTGAAGACGCTGTGTTTCATTGCGAAAGCGAAAATACTTTGTTTGGCCTTTCAAAAGAGGACACGACTAGAAATCAGTGGTTAAGTTGTATTTACAACACTGTTCCAGAACAGTTCAACCCAAATATTTAGATGTGTGCAGTGCATTTTATGGAGGACTGTTTCCTGATCCTGGTAGAGTAGACTACAATGCCAGCTGTTCTGACTCACAGACTGTAAGTACGTTTTCATATTTAAAGAATTTGTCACTGACGATTCAAACGCGAGTTTTGGGCAGTGTAGAGTAGCACTTGTTGTTTGTCATTTCTCCGATCTCAAATGCAGACATGGTTTTATGTTTAGGCGGCGCAATGCAACGCAACACGTAAAAAGACCGTATAAGTCATTATAATCCGTAATTATGTCCCCACTGGATGCAACAAATGCCTCGTTTATAATGGGTTTTAATGTTTTTGTCTCGTCGCTCCGGGACACGGCATCACAGTATGGTAAGGGACGTAACATTTCCGTCACACGCTTGAGGTATTCGGCCAATCACAATGCACTGGATAGCTGGCCAATCAGAGCACAGACCAATGAGCTTTGTAAAAATCGACGCGTTTCAGAAAGGCGGGGCATAGAGGAGAAACAATAATGTACAGTATGTGGAAAAGAATGTGTTTTTTTAACCTTAAACCACATAAACACATTTCATTACACCAAATACACAAAATAATGTTCTTTTTAGCAACATCATATGACCCCTTTAAAGCATTTTATTTCAGCAAGTTAAAGCATTAATTCAACGTTTTATTCTACAACAACAGAAAAGTTAGTAAAATTCTTGAACATTTGCTATCTTTATCTTCGTGATATTTCTAGTTTTGTTTTGGCTTTAACATGTAGTTGAACGTTCTGAGTAAACATTGTAAATTAAATTATTAAATTAATTCAGATAATACACAATTCGTCATTTGGTCACATGCATTAATCTAATGGCAAATCAAATTAGAACCAAGAAAGAAATGCAGAATTTAGTAGTGGAATGTATTAGAATTAATTTTTCTGCTTACATTTTTTTGGGCATGTAAATCCTTTATCCCTTAAATCCCTTTGTCCTACTCCTTTTCACTGGATGATGCGACGCAGTACTATAACATTCACTCTCATACATGCTTGTGTGTGTTAACATATAATTGAACTGTTTTTTAAAATCAGGCTGATGAAGGCACTTTTGTCAATTGGGGGGCATCTGCCTGCCCATGTGTGGAGAAAATTCAAGGATCCTCTCTGCTTCCTGTACTAACTCAGAGAAAAATCTCTCTGCTGGCCCGCAACTTGCATCTCTATCAGGTAGAAATAAACAAACAAACACCCACTTCTTTCTGAATTTTAAAAAAATATACATCTCCATTAAAAAAAAAAAAAACTGTTTAAACACACTTGTGCCTAGGATAAAGAGCTGGCATATGAGTGTGTAATGGTGATCGAGGGGCAAACTGTGGTGGTTGATGCAGATGTGACGCTGAAGGAGGCACACACTTTGCTGTTTGACATCACCTGTCATGCTCACCAGGTACAACAACATAATTCAGAGCAAGATTTGTGAGTATTACCTGAGCATGTTATGAGGCCCTCATATTATACTCTAGTACAAAAAAGTGCACATTTTGAATATCTCCCTCATCTAACACACCTAATTCAGCTCATCTCATTAGTTGAGACTGCAAGACTCGGGCTATGTCTACACTTATCCAGATACATGTGAAAATGCTTTTTTTTTCGTCCACAATATAAAGGCATTTTTGTTCTGCAAGATTTTTGAAGACACTTTTCTAAGTGGATACATTTGAAGTTTTCACGTTGTAATGTGGACTGTGAAAACTGACGTATTTAAAAACTATGGTGTCTGTTTAGTCATGTCACATATATTGTACGATATGTGTAACATGTTTATTTATGTGCCTGTCACATGCTGTTTATTTTCACTGTGTTGCTATATATATATATATATATATATATATATGTGTGTGTGTGTGTGTGTATATACTGTATATATATTACTGTGTACAGTCTTCATATTCAATTTCTGCAAAAATGTACTTGCAATTTCTGTCCTGTGGCAAAACATGAGGGCAATTGGATTTTTTATCAGTCATGTGTGGAATGCCGAATAAGTGTGACCTGGATGCAGAAAGTGGTGAGATGTTTTGGTAACACTCTACTTAAAGCCTTTATGTATAATGCATTATATAACGGTATTCATAATGTTCGTTGTAAAGCATTATAACTTTTCATAAATAATTGTAACCAAACTTAAAATGCATTTGTAACCACACTTAAAATGCATGGTAGTATTTGTTTTTCATTTGTTTTAATTCAATATACTTTCTAAAGGTGTAGCAATGAATACCTACTGTAAGTATCATATAACGTATTATAACTGGGGTTACAATTATTCATGAGATCATACAATGCATTATAAGGGGCATTACAAGGCATAATTAATGCATTAAAACTACTTTTATAATGCATTATAAAGGCATTAAGTAAAGTGTTACCAATGTTTTGGTGAAAGAATAGTGTGAGAACTTTATTATGTCTGGTCTCCCAGTAATCATCTCAGTGAGCTTTTATTACGTTTTATATATATGAGATGAATTTAGTGTTTTCTGACGTTTCAGTATGGATGAGAAATTTTGGAAAATACTCGAAAATGCTGGTGTGGGTGAAGAGCATTTTGAAATGACGTTTTGTAGATGTCGCTTTGAATTGTGTGTGACTAATGAGGAAGACATCCAAAATGTGCAGTGGTGGGGGTCCCTAGGACAGGTTTGAGAAGCACTGCTCTAATATAAACTGTATAGAGGTGTAGCCAGGCAGATAATGCACATGCTCCAAAATGTCTCATCTCCCTGTTATTCACTTTAGTTTCCTGTTACTTCTCTATAGTGCTGTCTAAGTAAAGGCACACAACAAGCCCACAACAATAATTAAAGAACTATGTAGTAGTTTTAAATGCATGTGTGTTCTGTGAGGAAAGACTGCAGTTTGCAAATATCATCGATACTCACTCAACATTTCTTTTCTGTAGTATTTCTATGCAGACCCAGTTAGAGAGTATAATGCTATGGTGTATGTGAAGAGAAAAGACACTTTTCATATTGACAGCACTGACCTTTATGGTGAGTATAATTTTTTGATGGTCATGATGAGCTGTGTTTGTGCAAAATACACACGCATATAGAATTTTTAATTGCCTTATGAGCCCATTAAATACATAGCTATAGGGCCCTGGCACTTTCCATAAAATATAATATAAAGGTTTTTAAACCTTTATATTGTATGCTTTTATATGGTTTAGTAGCAATAGTCATTAATTTAGTATACAAATGTAAATGTTAACTTAATCTAATGGGTTTAAATTAAGCTATCACTCAGTTGAGGCAAGCTGGTGTTAGAGAAAATATTAGAAATGAAAGAAAAATATTTGTTTGATCATTTTTTTCTTACAGTGACTTGCGTATAATAACTTAAATGGTTTAAAGATGAAAAAAGATAATGGAACACCGTTATTCATAAAAATTGCCTTTATTTTCTCGATTAATGTCTCCTGCTGTTGTCTCCCCTCTGTCCAGTTTAACTCTCATTTGTGGAAAGTGTAGTCTTTGGGCCTTTGGCCTGATAATCTGTTTGTGTTTTTAGATTGCTAAATAAAACAGTTCTTTAAAAATGTAGTAACTGAATCTCACTCTTATGTATGAATTTGAAGTATATTTTGTCTGTATTGTAACTATGTTCTAACTGAGTTTCTTTGTTTTTTCTCTATTTCAGTGACGTTATATAACTGTTCAGTTGGGCACTTGGACTGTAGCCGCTGTCATACTGCAGATCAGAAGTACAACTGTGTGTGGTGTGGAGCCAGTTGTGTTTACAGAGAGTCCTGTTCCCAACACATCGAAATGACCTGTCCTGCTCCTCTCATTCATTTGGTTTGTTAAATAGTCTCAAAGTTGACTGATTGCATGATACTTTAGTGCATATGCAGTTTGTAACTTTTTAAAACCCTTTAATGCACAATTCTAAAATTAATTTTGCTTTAGCATAGTATAACACTGACCCGCTTGTGATCGGATTGACTGAAACACATCCGAACCCTGGGTGTAAATGGGACCTCTATTCTTTTCTTTTCTCCATTCTGTTATTTCCCTCCTGACTCACTCTCTCTAAGAGAAACTTTCTGACCCTACAATTAGCACACATACACTGTCTAAGGGAGTGAAACCTGTTTGCATATGTCTGTGTGTATGACTTACAATACATAATGCTGTACCATTCGGTACCTTCCAATGGCATTATATTAATAAATATAAGAAATAAGTATAAATATACATAAATATAAGAAGAGTAGTAGAGTGTTATCAATGCCAGGGTTGAGGTTTCGATTCCCAGGGAATGCATGAACAGATTAAATGTATAACTTGAAAGTAATGTAAGTCACCTTGGATAAAATCCTCTTCCAAATATGTAAATGTAAATCTGTACCACCATATAAAAAAAGATATCACTAAAGACTGGTTTTCTGTCCATAGGTGGAGCCTTTGTCAGGGTTGGTGGAAGGAGGCATTACTTTAACTGTTTCTGGGTCTAACTTGGGACAGAAAGCTCAGGATATCCTTCAGTCTGTGACTGTTGCGGGTGTGCCCTGCACTGTTATACCATATCTATATGAAATATCCTCCAGGTAAACACCCATACATTGTGTGCAAACTTCCCTTCTTGTTTTTTTCTTCTCAAATAACATTACACTTCCATCAGATGCACGTCAGACATTATATATCTGAATACATTCATATGTAAGCACATACACATCTACACTCACATTTACACATATGTACGTACCTATATGTGCTCATACAGATAGTGTGCAAACTAGTTTAAGTACTGCCATTGACTAGATGACTGCAGGATTTGATGTGAATGCCTCAACTTGTACCTAAAGCACACTTCAGGAGTATAGTATAGAACCACTGTGTCCTGCACTTAAAGAACATTGTTCTTTACAATATACAGTATTTGCAATTCACTTATTTCACTGATTAAATAATTTTAAGAAGTATTTGCCCATTTGCTTTGTTTCTGTGTGTCTTACACATTTGTATATGCTTACTCTTTCTCTTTTAGAATTCTATGTACAACTACTGCAAGTGGAGAGGAGAAATCTGGTCACATCTCTGTGAAAGTGTCTGGTGGAGGCTTCGGCCTGTCAAGTCAGAGATTCAGCTACCAGGTTAACTTGTATTTACTAATAATTAGCAATATTATTATAAAAAGTTATTTACCATTTTTCATGTCTTTCCAAAAGAATATATGGTCTCATCCTCCATGGGACACAGAAGGGGAATAATCTGGCCACTGCACCCAAATATATCATAAAAGTGTTCCCTATAACTTGTAGTAACTTGAAGTCATCGGATAGCTTTGTGTGAGCAATCGACAATAATGACCATCGTTATGGCTTAAGAAGACTTTGAATATAGCGCATGTGTTGTATGGACTACTTGAATCTAATTTTTGTATTGTGCTTTTGTGTCTTTTTGAAGCTTGAACACTCCATTGCCCATATATATATATATATATATATATATATATATATATATTATGAATAGTAATTTTGTACAGTTAAATCACTTGCCCCTGTGCATAAAAGATGAGACTTTTGAAGCTAAAGTAGTTCTGTGGGATAAAGGTGAAGACAATATAGTTCATATTCAATTTCAGTGTGTAATGATACACTCTATACAAAACATGACTATATTGTTCTTTGACGCAACATAAAAGCGTGGCTCTAAGGTTGCACCACATTCTAATACATTGTGTCTAATACGTTCTAAATCATGTTGTACACCCCCCCCCCCCCCCCCCC
>NW_015506025.1:361588-403760 GCF_001515645.1 Sinocyclocheilus grahami
TTTAATCAAGTTGGTCCCCCCCCCCCCCCTCCCCACACACAAACATCCCCTATCCCTCTATTTCCTGTTTTTCATCTTATTATTATATTTGAAAATGGTTGTTGTGGAATTCCTTCTGGCTTGATGATTGCAGAAGAAAAAGCTGTAATTATTTAGTTCTTGAATGCAGAATTTCTTCTGATTGTATCTCTCAACCTTGCATCCTTTAAGGACCCGAAGCTGATTGAAGTTTCTCCTCAGAGAGGACCAAAGGCAGGAGGAACAACTCTGACAATCACAGGCAGAAAACTTTTGACCGGTCGTGTTACTGATATTAGTGTCCTACTAGGGAATGTGCCTTGTTCATTGTAAGTACTATGTATCACTGTGGAAAACTGTCTCCTGTAGATTGGTGTAATATGAGTATTGTCTGTGATTAGGAAGTTCTTTTATGCCCTTTTTTTCCTCTGCAGAATATCAAGTGTTCAGGAGGAAACTATCAAGTGTCTGACTGGTGCTAGTAACAGGACAGGAGAACACAGAGTGACTGTGCAGTATGGAAACACTGAGCGACATCTCCATGGCAATGGCTATTACTATACCCCTGACCCCAACATTACACATGCCATTCCCTCTAAGAGCTTTGTTGGGTGTGTGTTTGAGTTTACCTGCCTTTATTTAATTTACATTTGTTTCTTTATCAGACGCTTTTATCCAAAGTAACTTAAAGTGACAAATAATACAACAAAGATCTTCAGGTGAACATGAAGTGTTGAAAATAAGAGTTTTAGCCATTGTTTTAACCAAGAGTACAGGTTAGAACCGGGTGGGAAATAAGAAATTGCAGAAGCTTAGAGAAACAGAAGCATATCTTTTTTTTTATTTTTTTAAATAGAGTAAACATAATTGGTATTCAGTCAAATGCTGACAGAAAAGTTTTTTAGATGTTTTATGATTATTGTTTGGGACTAGGCTGTTTTTTAAATTATAATTATGGAAATGTATATTTGTCTATAGGCCTGTACATGGAAATTATTTAATGGAATTATTAAATGGGATTTTTGTTTTGGGATCTTTCATTGTAGTGTACTATAGTATGAATGTCAGAGTGCAACACCTTATTGAACAAAAAAAAAAAGAAGTATGATCATAGGGGACTTAAGGAGTTGATTTTATTTATCAGTTGCTGATTCGAAAGTGACCTAGATGACCATAAAATGTGCAAAAAAAAAAAAACCCTGCAAGGCTGTATTTATGAACTCTTCTTTTAAAACGTTCACTTAAAGAAAAGAAAAAACCTTCTGGAAGTGTGTTTTTTTTTCTTCTTCTCTTGAAAATCTTTAACATTCCTTCGTTTACACATTTATACAGTGGAGGGCGTGTAATAAGCGTGTTCGGCCAGAACTTGAATGTGGTCCAGAAGCCTCAGATGCGAGTTACAGTGGTCCTCCCAGACTCCATTTACCCCTTGAGGAGACACAGACGAAGGAGAAAAAGGAGTGCAACGGATGTGGAAATGCAGGAAACAAACTGTACAGAAGACTGTTCTGTCATACAGGTTTGTTTTTTGTTTTTTTCATTTTAACCTTACCTAATAAACTTATACACTGAATTTTTTGTTTCCC
The DNA here is from genome assembly GCF_001515645.1 of Sinocyclocheilus grahami. Taxonomy (NCBI): domain Eukaryota; kingdom Metazoa; phylum Chordata; class Actinopteri; order Cypriniformes; family Cyprinidae; genus Sinocyclocheilus; species Sinocyclocheilus grahami. Next base: position 363,193 of record NW_015506025.1, read on the forward strand.
CAGTTTTATACTCTGTTTCTAAACTATATTCACAGATTAGTAAACCATTCCAACACCTCTACACACAAATTTGAAGGCCATCTTCTCAATTTAGAAATTTTTGCCCACTGCTTCATTCATAAACTCACATGGACAATTGGTTGAGATTAAATTATTCATTGGAATATAGAGTATAAACTATACATTTTTATTTTAAAAACCACTTATATACTATCTAATTTAATATCTGATATGACTATGGTAAGTGCATTGATTGCCGATTGTTACTTTAATGGTTCTGATGTTACTTTTATTGGCTATCACACATTTATTCTTTTATAGACTCTTTTATTAAGAGTGACCTTCAAGTGAGATTCAGAAATACTTTTAATGTTCTAAAGGAAATATGTCTTGATTCACAATGGTTTTAAGATTGATCAAATAAAGACATTTTTGTCAATTTTTTAAAGACAGTTTTATTAAGATACTAGATTATAGTCTTTGGTGAACAGTCTCCATAATTATGCATCATTTTGTGTAAAATACTTGGGTGACTGTCCACTTACACGGTGTTATCGCTTTCTCTTGTTTTCCTTTTCTCTGTAGTTTGAGGAGGATTGCGAGGTGAAAAACTCTTCTCTGTTGTTGTGTCGGACTCCTGGTGTAGATGCTAAGGTAGTTGGTGGCCATATGCTGGTTGAGTTTCTGTTGGATAATTTGCGCTTTGACTTTAACTCTGTCAGCCAATCACCTTTCATCTATGAACCAAACCCAGTTCTGCACCCACTGAACCATCGTGATCCCACAAAACCATATCGTTACAAACCTGGATCAGTTATATCAGTGGAGGTTAGTGGGACTTTTGCTGATGTGTTTTTTATCTATTTGTTTATTTATTTTACTTGTCAAGTTTAAGAACTTAATTTTATGCTGCTGCTTTTAACTTTTTCTTGGACCCCTTTTCATTTCTTTCTACAGGGTGAGAATTTAGACTTGGCCATCTTTAAAGAGGAAGTAGTAGCACTGATTGGTGAAGGAGTTTGTACTGTTAAAACTTTGACACATAATCACCTTTATTGTGAGCCACCACCCCAGCAGCCCCCTCTTTCCCTTAGGCACGGGCGCAAGCGAGAGGGAGCTGAGGCCTTTCCAGAATTTATAGTAAGGATGAAGCCAACACCCTCACAAACTGAGCTTTAAATTTCACTTACATCTTCTATTATGAAGTGGCTGTAATTTGCATTTTTTGTTGCAGATATTGTATTGCATGAATAGGGGTGTGTAATAGTGTGTCTGTCTGTTTCCAGGTTCATATGGGAAACTTGAACTTTTCACTGGGACAAGTGCAGTATGATTCTCCTAGTCACTCTATCTTTCCACTGGTGGCGCAGATTGGTGTTGGAGTGGTGGCTTCTCTTGTTGCTCTTATTGTGCTTATCATCGTGTTTATATACAGGTGTGTATGTAATGTGAGAGAATGTGCTAAATACAGTACTGTGAAAAAGTTCCCTATGAAGATTATAGCTTTTTTTTTTTTTACGTATTTGGATTAGATTGGCATTTTACCAGTGTTAATGGATAAATAGCAATAGAATTTAAATAAATAAATAGCAATAGAATTTGATAATAAATTGCCCAGCGTAAATCGGAAAACACAGAATGCCCATTTCATGTTTGGAATGCTTACCTGCTAGCAATGAATAATGCAATAAATCAATATTGAAACATTTATAGACTGGTATATGAACTTAATTGATATTGTGTGCCCTCATATCTCTTCCACTTAGGAGAAAGAGTAAACAGGCTCTGAGAGATTACAAGAAGGTTCAGATCCAGTTGGAGAATCTAGAGACCAGTGTGAGAGACCGTTGCAAAAAAGAGTTTACAGGTAATTTATGGCTACATTTAGGATGAGATCATAGGATAGATCTGAATGATTTTAAATGGCTGGTTTTCCCAGAAATGAAAATTCTGTCATTCATTTCATTAATTTACCCTCATGCCATTCCAAACATTTAAAAACTTTGTTCATCTTCGGAAACACAAATGAAGATAATTGACATTCCCTTGATTGACATAATTTTTGTCTATCCATTGAATTCGACATTTGTGCTGCTGTTTACTATATTTCAAATGACATGAGTGTGTAAATGATGGCCGAATTTTCATTTTTTTTGAGGAACTAATCCTTTAAGTCTAAGAAAAGCTGTAAGCGAGGCCAAAATGTATTCCATCATTCATTCATAGTGGTAAAAAAAATTATACCATTTGGAATTTTTGGTCAAAATTGGGTCCACTTGTTCCACAGAATCTGAAGAGCTTAATTAATTTGAAATGTTCAATAAAGCTTCTTAAAATGTTTAAAGGGGTCATATGATGCGATTTCAAGTTTTCCTTTTTCTTTGGAGTGTTACAAGCTGATTGTGCATAGATAAGATCCCTGAAGTTGCATAGACTAAAGTCTCAAAACCAAAGAGATATTCTTTATTAAAGTTAAGACTCTGCCACGCCCCCCTAAAACAGCTCGTTCTAACACCCCCCCACATATCTACCTCACTATGTGGAAATATTAGCATAATGCCGCCCAAATGTGCATGCAAAGAAAGAAGGTGTGGTTTCAGTAGCCACAGTTAGTGTTGAAGCAGCCATGTCAGAGAGACGCTGTGTGTTTCTAGGCGAAAGCAAAAGCAATTTATTTGGCCTTCCGAAAGTAGATGCATTTAGGAATCTTTAAGATTGCTTACAAGAGAACAGCAATGCATTTTATGGACGACCGTTTCGTGAACCTAGGAGAGGAGGTAATTCTAACTTTGCTATGATAATCTGGTGCTTCTGAATCGGATACTGTTTTGTTATTAGTTTAAGTATTTGCTATTGGCCGTTCAAATGCTGAGTTTTGTCTTGTATGTATGTGTGTGTGTGTGTGTGTGTGTGTGCGCGTGTGTGAGAGAGCGAGAGAGTCTAAGAGTTCTAAGACAGGGAGTCAGCTGTCTTAGCCGTGGCTTGTGTACTGCAAACACATACCAGCTTCATCACTGTGTCTGTCATGCGACTCTGTGCACCTTTCGGGCTCTGTCTTTACATTTATTTTGAAAGATGAAGCTCGCGATTATGGTAAGGGGCGTTACATTTCCGATGAGTGCTTGCGGTGTTCGGCCAATCACAATGCACTGGGTCAGCTGGCCAATCAGAGCAGACTGCACTTGTCGGAAGGAGGGACTTTGTAGAAAACAAAGCGTTTGAGAGAGGCGGGGCATAGAGGACCTACAATAATGTACAGTATTTGAAAAATAATGTGTTTTTTGAACATTAAAGCATGTCAACATATTCTGTTACACCAAATACACAAAATAATTATCTTTAAAAAAACATCATATGACCCCTTTAAACAAATCACAAATTATCCAGTGCAGTATTTCAGCCGTCAGTTAAGTTTCTCAAACCCTTCCTCAAGAAAATCTGATCTTTAATAATCGTACAGTTGACTCTTAAACCTCCACAGATCTGATGACCGAAATGATGGATATGACAAGTGATCTGGTTGGATCAGGGATTCCTTTCTTGGAGTACCGCATGTATGCTGAACGCATCTTTTTCCCTGGGCACCGTGAGTCGCCACTTCGCAGAGACCTGGATGTGCAGGAGTGTCGACGGGCCACGGTGGAGCAAGGACTCATTCAGTTATCTAATCTCCTAAACAGCAAACTCTTCCTCACAAAGGTAGCTAAAATTCTTTTTTCCTCACTGTTGACCAAACACTCAAAGATGAGCAAACACTCTTAACACCTTGTGTATACCAGTATGTTTGCTGCTTTAAAATGTAATTTTTTTTTATTGTTGTCACTTTTACAGTTTATCCACACTCTTGAGAGCCAGAGGACATTTTCACCTAGAGACAGAGGATATGTGGCCTCTTTGCTCACTGTGGCTCTTCACAGTAAACTAGAGTACTTCACTGACATACTCAAAACACTGTTGAACGATCTGGTGGAACAGTATATTGCCAAGAACCCAAAACTCATGCTCCGGAGGTAAGGATGTTGCAGTAACTGACATTAGAAGTACTAATTTAATATTCATTGTTCTCAAGTGTCTGTATGACTGAGGCTTTTATTGTCTTCTCAGAACAGAGACGGTAGTTGAAAAGCTCCTGACAAACTGGATATCCATCTGCCTCTATGCTTTCTTAAGGGTGTGTATATAAAATATATAAATTTACCGTGGATAAAAAGAGATGCTTTGTAGTTCGCGGTTTAAAAAAAATGTGATTAGATGGTTAACAGTGTAAAACAATTGTCCAGGAATGTAATTAGCCTCTTAAAACACGATGATGTCTTAATTAAGACTACAGGATGGTTTAACACCTAGGTCCTTGAGGATCTGATGACAGTTAATAGAGATTTAAAAGAATTTATGTGTTTTTAAGTAGATCATCCATATTGTATTGTGTAAATTATTATAATTCTGCTTCCTGTGTTTAGCATTCAGCTGGTGAGTCTCTGTATATGCTCTTCAGAGCAATTAAACACCAAGTAGATAAAGGACCTGTGGATGCAGTGACTGGCAAAGCCAAATACACCTTAAATGATAACCGTTTGCTGAGAGAGGATCTGGAATACCGCACTCTGGTTAGAATCTTTGAATCTCTTTATTATGACTTGAATCTCTTTATTATACACTTTTAGTGCATTAGTTTAATTGGTTTCTGCCAAAAAGCTTTTTGTAAATAAAAATGATTGAAACACTCCATCTTAGCTCACAGATTGTGTCCACTCTTACAAAATGTAAGCATCACAGTGTTTGGTTACACTTTATTTTATTAATGATGGGCCTGTGTAGATGCAGACTGGCCAGAGTGCCCATGATGATGACCCCTGTATACAGCCAAAAGACCTGAGAATGGGCACACAAGCAAAAGAACTGGACTTTGGGGCAGTGGAAGAAGGTTTTCTTTTGCATCACATTTACTTGGGGATGTAATGGGACCAGGATACACTGCAGGAAGATGACAAAGCTGGTTGAGGGACTGTGATGCTCTGGGCAATGTTCTGCTAGGAAACCCTGTTTCCAGCCATTCATATGGTGTCAATTTGACACATGCCACCTACCTAAACCTCATTGCAGACCAGGTGCACTTTTCATAGCAATAGCATTCCCTGATGGCATTGGCCCCTTTTAACAGGATATTTTACCCTGCTACATTGCACACATTGTTCAGGAGTGGTTTAAAGAAGTGTAATGAAGGGTTAAAGTGATCTCCTGATCTCCAAATTCTTTAGATGTTAATCTGACTTTGCATCTGCGGCATGCGCTGGACCAACCAGTCCAATCCATGGTGGCTCAACCTCGCAACTTAAGGACATGAAGGATCTACTGCTAATGTCTCGGTGCCAGATACCACAGGACACCCTCAGGGGTCTTATACAGTCCATGACTCGACAGGCCAGTGCTGTTTCAGCAGCACAAGGAGGGTCAACAGCATTTTAGACTGGTGGTTGTAATGTTTTGGCTCATCAGTGTATTAATATAGAATTAACATTGTTCTCACAGTAAGTTTCTCAACCCTGGGTTTCTGTCTTATGAGTATAATTGAAGGATGATTGTAGAGTGGGTATAGAAAAGAATCACCCTCTTTAAAATAATCACATTTTGTTGCTTTGCAGCCTGAAATGAAGACAGACACAGTTTTTGTTTTATCCAGCTGCATTTCCTCAGTGTAACTTATAACATCCAAGTGAAATATATTAACACCAACATGTCAGAAAAAAAAAACAGAATCAGAGTTGGATAAAGGATCACCCCCTTGTGTATTTTGTTGAACCACCTTTTGCTTTAATTACAGCCTTTAATCTGTTGGGATATGTCTCTACAAACTTTGCACATCTAAACTTTGCAATATTTGCCCACTCTTCTTTTGCAGAACTGCTCAAGTTCAGTTAAATTTTATGGTGACCATTTGTGGACTGCAGTCTTCAAGTAATTCCACAGATTTTCATTAGGGTTTAAGTCTGGGCTCTGACTAGGCCATGCATTCTCCTTCAACCACTGTGTGGTCAGTTTAGCTGTGTGCTTTCGGCCATTGTCATGTTGGAAGGTAAACCTTCTTCCCATTGACAACTTTCTGGCAGAGGGCAGCAGATTTTCCTCAAGAATTTGACAGTATTTTGCCCCATCCATTTTTCCTTCAATCCTGACAAGTGCTCCAGTCCCTGCTGCAGAGAAACACCCCCATAACAGGATATTACCACCTCCATGCTTTACTGTAGTAGGAATGTTGTTATTTGGATGGTGAACTGTATTGGATTTCCGCATTTGGTGTTGAGGCCAAATAATTCAATTTTAGTCTCATGTGGCCTCAGAAACTTCAAGGTGCGTTTTGGCAAAGCTCAGTCGTGACTGCATATGACCTTTCTTGAGGAGTGGCTTTTTTCTTGCAATCCTCCCATACAAGCCACATTTGTGGATAATTTGTGAGATTGTTGTCACATGCACACAATGACCACTCTTTGTCATAAAGTCATAAAGGCCTCTTGGTAGCCTCTCTGAGCAGTCTCCTCCTGGCTCTTTCATCCAGTTTGGAGCGACGTCCTGATCCAGGGAGGGTCTGTGTTATACCAAATAACTTCCACGTCTTATTCATATACTTTACTGTGCTTCTAGACATTGAGAAAATGTTTTTGTATCCATCTCCTGACTTGTGCCTGTCCACAACTTTTATCCCGGAGATCTTTTGACAGTGCCTTTCCATCCATAGTTGATTCTTACCAAATGCTGAAGGGTTCAGATATTTCAGTATCATTGTTCAGCAAAACATTGCTGGTTTTATGGTGGAAGTGAAAGATGTGCAATTTAAACCGATTATGGTTCAGATCAGAAGCCATTGTCTTGAAGAGAAAATAGGAAAATCAACTGGGATATTTAAAATAAACCAGTCAGTTTATAAGATTTATTACAGAATCATATATAGATTTTTTTGTGCTTGTATAAAATGTAAATAATTAAAATGTGATTTTAAAATACTTAATTCTTTCTCTTCTCTTTTTTTCACTTTAGACATTGAATGTCTTGATGCAAGGAATAGGTGTGAATGAGGCTCAGCCAGTTGCTGCCAAAGTTTTAGACTGTGACACTATAACCCAGGTGAAGGAGAAGATACTAGACCAGGTGTACAAGGGCACCTCATACTCTCATAGACCACATGCTGACTCTGTGGACCTGGGTGAGAACATTCATATATGTCTGCCTTCTCTTACCCATATCAACTGTGTCCTCTTTACGTAATAATCATTAATTCTTACATTCTTTGTTTGTTTCTTTTCAAACTTTATATGTCTTTGACTTTACATGTGGTTTTCATCGTTCCTTGGGCATTTCCAGAATGGCGGTCTGGTGTAGCAGGTCACCTAATCCTCTCAGATGAAGATCTAACATCTGTGGTTCATGGCAACTGGAAACGCCTGAACACGCTCCAGCATTATAAGGTACAATGCAATCTTTAAAACACACAGTGCTGTAAACCACTCAAGTGCTTTACAAATAACAATGCCTTACAAATCTTCTTAGTATGCAAGCCAATGGAAAAATGAAAGGTGCGGGCACATTTACAATTGCTCACTGTTGCCAAATTTTGTGAGCAAAATCCAGTAATTTCAGTAGAAATCAGTGCATTTAGGAATTTTGCATGAGGAGAAAAATTTCCCAACACGTGTTTTTGCATTGGATTCAAGGTGGTCATGCAAATTTGATCAACAGAAATCTGCTTTGTTTAAAAGTGGAGGACCGAATAGGGACTATCCTCATTTGACTAGTGTATATTTAAACTAATGTACACATGCCAAATATTCCTTAGTTACATGATATATCATATAATATATATATAACATTTTTAACTTCTATTCTTCATATATTTTTGGGATTTCAGGTTCCAGATGGAGCAAATGTAGCTTTGGTGCTGCGCCAAAGCAAACATATTCACCATGATACCCATGATTACTTTGCAGGGGAGAGTGAGTACACTATATCGCACGTGACTATGCAAAGTGTTCATGTTCACAGACACGCAACACACAGGGCTGTTTTTTATGATTGTTTAGACCAGGGGTGCCCAACCCTGCTCCTGGCGATCGACTGTCCTGCAAAGTTTAGCTCCAACTCTAATCAAAGACACCTGCCTTTAATTTTTAAGTGATCCTGAAGACCCTAATTAGTTGCTTCAAGTGTGTTTGATTAGGGTTGGAGCTGAACTTTGCAGGACAGTCGATCGCCAGGAGCAGGGTTGGGCACCCCTGGTTTAGACAGTATTGTGTAAAAAAAATTACAAATTAAAAGGGTACTGTGGTACTGACTATAGTCTTCCTTCCACTGTAGAAAAGTGAAGTCATAATATCCCAAGATAGCTGCTGCCATCTTTCGCTGATGATGTCATTTTATATTTTTTTAATTAGTAATTTTTAATTTTTTTTAAAGCTTGGCTCACCTCTCATTTGTTTACATGGAAAGGGCAGGGTTTATGACCAATACTGCAGCCAGCCACCAGGAGGTGATCTAAATGTTTTGGATTCACTTTTCTTGACATGTATAGTGTACAACATAGTGTGTCATGGCGCAGATCAAAAATATAAACACAGTTGTTTGTCTTTAGTAACTGTAATAGGCAGCACGAAAAAATCTGTGTGTAAAATGTATAAAATGTTTTATTAAACATTGTGGTCTAAATCTGGGTAACTAACATTTTTATTCTGTGTTCTCTATTCAACACTTGAATATATTGCTTTATTTTATCGTCTTTCATTCTCCCTCCACAGAGACGCCCATGCTAGAGGATGCAGATGAGGGAGGAGTGAGACTGTGGCATCTAGTGAAGGCCAGTGAGGAGCCAGAGTTACCCAAACACAGACGAGGCAGTTTAAAAGAACGAGAAAGAGCCAAGACAATACCAGAGATCTATCTCACGCGGCTACTGTCAATGAAGGTATCTTAAACGCACGTTCATACAGCCTAAAGAACTAGACAAAAGCATAAAGGAGAAGCCAAACTCATAACAGTTATGTACAACTCTTTCTAGTATGCATGGGCGATTTAAAAAAAAAAAATTTTGAACATGCGCACACCTGTTTACTTGCTGTGTCTTTGTCTATCTGTAGGGTACACTGCAGAAGTTTGTGGATGATCTGTTCACAGTTATTCTAAGCACTAGTCAACCGGTTCCTCTGGCAATCAAATATTTCTTTGACTTGCTTGATGATCAGGCAGTGCGCCATGGCATTTCAGACTCTGAAACTATTCACATCTGGAAAACTAACAGGTACTAATTCACTTAGTGAACAATTTAACCATAAAAAAATGCTAAAACACAATCCGAGAATAGTTGTGTTTTTCCAGTCGAGAAACTTGTGGGTTAATGCATGCCAACAAAAATAACTGTCATTTATTTTAATTTACATTTTTTCTTTGGTCACCTTTTTTATATTGATCTGTGATCAGTGATAAAGGGTCAGTAACCCCCCCAAAACAACAAAAGTTTCTTGGGTGAACTATACCTTTATCCTAAGTATTTAATGGAGCTACTCGGTGATAGTCTCATAAATGAATGGATTAGAATTAGATATTGAAAGCCTTAACTGGATTAAAACGATCACGTATCCACCTACGAGTGAAGTAATAGTTTAAAGTTTTCTTGATGATCTGATTTGGTTGTCTTTTGGTTCTAGTTTGCCTCTGCGGTTCTGGATCAACATTGTAAAGAACCCTCAGTTCATCTTCGATGTGCAGGTGTCAGATAATGTGGACGCGGTTCTGTCAGTTATTGCGCAAACATTCATGGACTCCTGCACTACCACAGAGCATAAACTTGGAAGGGTAAGAGACGAACAGAGAAAGGAACAGGAAGCCAGTAGCGTGGAATATTGACATTGCTGAAGATTAAAAACTGATGTTTTTCTTTTTATTCCTGTTATTTATCTAGGATTCACCTATTAATAAGTTGCTGTATGCCAGAGATATCCCTCGCTATAAACAGATGGTTGAACGGTAAAAATACCTTGGACTACTTTACTACTGTTTAGGGCCAGGGTTCCTCAAATCTTGTCCTGGGGGGCCAATGCGCTGCAGAGTTTAGCTCCAACCCTGATCAAACTCAGCTACCTGTGATTTTCTAATGATCCTGAAGACATTGATTAGCATGCTCAGGTGTGTTTGATTAGGGTTAGAGCTAAACTCTGCAGGAAAGTGGATCTCGTGGACCAGATTTGAGGATCCCTGGTATAGGCTATATTAGAAAGTCATCTTGTTCTGAATGTCACTGTTTTTCTTAAACAGATATTATGCAGACATCAAGCAGACCATCTCTGCCAGCGATCAGGAGATGAACTCTGCTCTTGCTGAGCTCTCCAGGGTATGTCTGTCATTAGTTTACTTCCTTTCAGTTGTAAAATTGGAATAAGTCATTTTGACTGAAGTGAATTTGTAATGGGTTAGAGACGGGGGGGGGTTAGTGTAGCACATACAAATTTTGTTCATAAGATTTACACACTCTACATTTGTTTTGACTGTCAGAATTACTCTGGAGAATTAAATTACCTGGTGGCCCTGCATGAGCTCTATAAGTACATCAACAAATACTACGACCAGGTGAGTCATGACAGGCTAAGATATATTTTAAGACAATGTATACGCTCTTAGGCTAAGACTAAATAAAAAGGTTCTGTTTGTTAGCATCAGTTAACTATTATAAGTTAACATGAACTAACAATGTACTTCTACAGCATTAATCTTAATGGTCATTTTAATGTTTACTAATATATTGGGTCACTTTAGATTGTGGATTCTCACTATTAACTAGCTATTAACTAGGACTTCTTTCCCCAGTAAACTCCTAATTTGCTACTTATTAATAGTTAGTAAGGTAGTTGTTAATTTTAGGTAGGGGTAGGATTAGGGGATCTAAAATATGGTCATGCAAAATAAAGCATTAATTTGTGCTTTGTAAGTACTAGTAAACAGCCAATATGCTAGTAATATGCATGCAAATAAGTAACTAGTTAATAGTGAGAATCTGTCCCTAAACTAAAGCGTTACCGAATGCTGAAAAAAATACACTACTGTTCACAGGATTGGGGTCAGTAACATTTTCTTTAAAGAAATTAATACTTTTATTCAACAAGGATACATTAAATCAGTAATTCTCAAACCTTTTACAGCGGCGTACCCGCTGGGGCATTTAACATTCTTCTGCGTACCCCATCTCTTCCACGTAGACCGCAGTCACACCTTTTCTATTAAAGGGGTCATATGATGTTGCTAAAAAGAGCATTATTTTGTGTATTTGGTGTAATGAAATGTGTTTATGCGGTTTAAGGTTAAAAACACATTATTTTCCACATACTGTACATTGTTTCTCCTCTATGCCCCGCCTTTCTGAAACGCGTCGATTTTTACAAAGCTCATCGGTCTGAATAAGCGAGGTGTGCTCTGATTGGCCAGCTATCCGGTGCGTTGTGATTGGCTGAATTTCTCAAGCGTGTGACGGAAATGTTACGTCCCTTACCATATTGTGATGCCTGCGGCAACCACATGTGACGACCCCGGGCTGAACTCCACTTCGTCCACGGTGAAAGCCGATCCGGCGATCGACAGCGCGAAGTTGATGTATTCCCTCAGCGACTAGCACGGATCAGCTCCAGTCCAGGCATGACGAAGCGATATCGTCCTCCTTTTGGAAGGCCAAACAAAGTAGTTTCGCTTTCACAACGAAACACACAGTGCCTTCACGACATGGCGGCGGCGGTAACAACAATACTACAGCGAGAATAAAAGTTACGCCTTCTTTCTTTGCGTGAACATTTGGGCGGCATTATGCAAATCTTCCCACATCATGACATAGACATGTGGGGGCGTGTTAGAACGAGCCGTTTTAGGTAGGCGTGGTTGACTCTTAACTTTTATAAAGAATATCTCTTTGAATTTGAGACTTTAGTCTTTGCAACTTTACAGATCTTTATGCACCAAGAGGTTGTAACACTCCAAAGAGAAAGGAAAAACTGAAATCGCATCATATGACCCCTTTAAAGGACAATATTTGCCCCCTTAAATTGATTTACAGGTGCATTTTTTTTCCCTTTATAGAGGCAAAGATTTTCTATCCTTATTAATGGTATCTTATGTCATGTTTTATGTACATGTTTTATTCTTAACATTCCTTTAAGTGTATTATTAATAAAATAAATAAAGCAATAAATGATGGAAAATCAAAGTGATACTTGTGGACTTAAAAATAAAACCGCCAATAGGTGGCAGCAAGTCACTGTCTTAATGAGCCAGGCATCGCATTATTCATTCATTCATTCAGTAACAAAGCAAAATGCTGTAGTTATGAATGGGTTATTAATCACTGACGCTGTGAATCGTTCAAAGCCGCTGGTTCGTTCACTAACGAAACACTGCTGTATGATGCTTGGAGATGATACGGATTTTGTTGGAACTATTATTATTTCGTTGCAAAATAACAAACATGACAATATTCCGTTTAAAATGTAGGCTACATTTAAAATGTAAAATGTTCCCTTAATATTAACTTTTTTGTTGAACTGTTGTAAAAATCTGTCACATTTGCCATCGTTTGGATATTCAAGAAAATTTGCATTCTTGCTCTTATTTTAAACATGAAAACAATAACTCGCACAGTGTATGTGTCTGTATCGAAGAGAGTTTAAATCGATCTCAATGTACAGTGCGTGCCAATATTTGCTCTTCATGCTATTAAGTGAAGATCTACTTTAAAGATACATTGAACAGCAGCATGATTTGCTAAAGCAGCATATTCAGCGGGCATCCTATCATGCGCACACTGCTTGTGTGGATGCAGTCAGTTTTGACTGCAAAAGATGAGGTAAGCTGATTGGATATCATGTATTTGACCGTTTACGGCACTTCCATTTTCCTTTTTTTTTTTTTTTTTTACATTAGAAGTGGCATTTTGCTTTTCAGAAAGACATGTTCGGTTTTAATGTTACTTTAAGTTGGGGTAGAATTAAATTAATGCCAAAACTCCGAATTTTGTTTGCATACACCAGTTTGAGAACCACTGCATTAAATAGATTAAAAGTGATAGTAAAAGAATACTGGAAAAAGTGTACCATGGTTTCCACAAAAAATATTAAGCAGCACAACTGTTTCCAACATTGATAATAATGATAAACATTTATTGCACCAGATCAGCATATTAGAATGATTTATGAAGGATAATGTGGCACTCAAAACTTTGGCATGACAGGGAATTTTTTTTAAATAATACAATTCAAATCAAAATATTAACATTTTAAATATATATTAAAATAGAATAACATTTTAAATTGTAGATAATATTTCACAATATTACTGTTTATGTATTTTTGATCAAATAATTCTTAAACTTTTAAAAGTTGGTGTATATTGCTAATGTGTTCATGTTAGCTAATGCATTACAAATGAGACATTGTAAAGTGTTACTACTATTAGTAGAACAATACATTTTTAGAGGCTATTTTCTGCTGCTTCAAAAAATGTGCGTATTTATGCTCTAATTTTATTCCTATATGTGTGTGTTTGTTAGATTATCACTGCCTTAGAGGAAGACACCACCGCACAGAAGATGCAGCTTGGCTATCGGCTTCAACAGATCGCTGCAGCTGTAGAAAATAAAGTGACAGACTTGTGATCATGGACAAAGTAAAGTGAAAGTAATAAGTGTGAAGACACTGATGGGTGGCTATATGAACACATGGTACAGGTACTTTAGGTACAGTATCAATTGCAACGCTACCATGTGAAGCAAGTATACACAAAGATCGTGTTCCGTTTAGCTGTATTAAATTGGACTCTACTAAGGAAGATAAATTAAGACCCACAGTGTAATGTGATGTGTTGGTTTAGAAGGGTGGAGCCTTTAACTTGAATATGGTCTTGGATTTTTTTTTTTTTTTTTTTATATGGAATATGGTTATTCCCATTTCAGTCCTTTTCATTTTAAAAAGCCTGGATGCCTTGTTGAGTTCATGAATACATTATACTCCCAGTGGAGGGATTTTTTTCTGCAGGATTAACATGAAAACCACGTATACATGCTCAAACTCTTGCTTGGTCATGGCCTTACAACAGAACAAAATTAGATGTTCTGTACTCTGTCTACCTCCTCGCTTTGTATCTACCAGTGTGTTTATGTAAAAATGTCTTGTGGCTGTAGTAATTTTGTAACATTTGAATGTGATTCAGCATTTGCAAAGTTGCTAAAACTGTCAAAAACATACCACGACTGACTGAAGTAAAATGTTATAGAACATTTTCAGCTCATTAGCATATTGTAAATTGTCATAATGTTCAGTAAGTGTCACTGGAAAGTACAGTATGTAAGAGTCTGTTTTGTTAACTTTTTTAAATGTATAAATATTTACTAGTAAGACCAAGTCTAGCAGACTTGTTACATACAGTATAGTGTCATTGTTTCAACTAGTCAGGTCAAATAATGTTTAGCCAATGTTTTTTTTTTTTTTTTGGATTAATTTTAATCTGCTGGTGTCTTTTTAAGCCTTTTTTTTAATTTGAGGTGCCAACATAGGATTGAATGAATTGATCATCTCTTACCACATCCTCTAACATTTCATCAATATGGAATTTTAAAGACTGACACTTTTATGTAGGTACATTTAAAGGATAGAAATCTCTAGCCTTCATGTGAGAAAATATGATCTGTATTGTATGTAAAGTTGTGCTCAAATATATTAGTGCTGGTCCACTGTATAGGTAAATAGACCACTCACTTGCAATTCATTTCTTTTGATCAAAGACTGTTCTCAAACACTGAATTATCACAAAAATGTGAGATAAATAGAAATTGTCAGAGAAAAGATGTGACTGTCATATTTACTAATATTTTTAGTGTAGTACAATGTAAATAATGACTGAATTGTTACGTAGCTTCTTAGCAAATTCAAAAAGAGTAAATTATTATAAGACTTATAAACTGTTCTTTAAAAGAGGTTTAACAATCAGCTTACAAGTTTAATGTTAAGCTGTTCTATAGGTTTTTGGGTCTGAATGTATGTGAATTATGGGAATACAAATGAACGATTACTTGATACATTGTCTTTTCCATAACATCACATGAAAACTAAATTGATTGTGTTGGGCGTTCAAGGTGAACTTGATGGCATCAGTTTAATAATTAGGATAAATAAAGTTTAAATTTGGAGAGCTCTGCCAGTCTCTGTTCTTCTTGGTTCTTAAAACTCATTTGGTATTAAAAATGTTTATTAGGACTAGTCTGACATAATTTCCCATATTGTCTTTTAATTAAGCAGTTATCTTTTGAGAATGACATTTTCCATAACTGCCCACTGAATGCTTATAAAATACAATGCATCCTTCCTTCGTTAGACTTTGACAAGCATGAAACTGCACTTTCTCAAAGAATCCTGCTGAAGATATTTCAGAGTATCTTAGTATTCTCTATGGGCAGAGGTGTAAAGTATTGGAGTAAATGTACTTAGTTACTGTACTTGAGTATCTTTTCGGGTACTTTGTAGTTGTACTGAGTATCAAAGATATTAGCAACTTTTACTCTTTACTCCACTACATTTCTGAATGAGTATCTGTACTCTTTACTCCACTACATTTGAAATGAGTGTTGCAGTTACACATTACATTTTGCATGGACCTAGCTTTTTCTGCGGCAGTTTATTTCTGCTACAAAAGAAGTGATACTGCCTATTACAGGTCACTGAAAGTACTGCGTTTTGCCCTTACTCACCCAAACTTGTCAACAAGGCTACTTTATGTGAATGCGAGTTCCTTAGCAAGTATTTGTGAATCAGAGGTGTTTTATGTATGAGATGAGGACATGACTGCAGCCGGTAATAAGGCCGAAACCAGCACAGCCACTGCAAGAAGGCTTCGGCTTTTTAATTTGATTTAATATTATTTTATTTATCCATTATACTGAAGAGACCTTTTTGAAAGATATTGTTTTTTGTTTGTTTTGTTTTGTAATTTTGAGGTGTTCAGTTTTATTTTGGTTTTAGAAAATAAACGTGATTGCTCTCCTCACAAATCAACTCTTTCTTGTTTTTGTTTCATGCTCTCTGTGCCTTGCCCTGGACTTTTATGTCACTTCCTGCCTCCCGTGGTGTTTGTAGTCAGTTTGTAGTCCGTTTGTTCATTGGTTCCCCTTGATTTGTCTCCCCAGGTGTGTCTTATCTTGTTAAGCTTGTTAGCCCCCTGTGTGTATATATATATAGCGCCCTAGTTTTTCTTTAGTTCCTCGTGAGTTATTGAATGTAATGGTTGTCTGTTTGCCAGTCATTCTGTTCTTTGTTCCCTTTGGGTTTTGCCTTATTGTTTGTTCTAGTTTTTCCATGAAATACCTGCACATAGATCCTTGCCTCTGCCTGTTTTCCGCAGCTTCTCCACAACGTTACAGTTTATCACTGGCATGTCTCTTTGACTAGTGCATCTTTGAGCCTATATTTAGTATACGTAAAATACTTAAGTACTGTTAAAATCAGATACTCTAAGACTTTTACTCAAGTTGTTTTGGAATTGGTGACTTGTAACGTGTAGTGGAGTAATTTTCACTGTAAGGTATCTGTACTTTTACTCAAGTATGGTTTTTAGGTACTCTTTACACCTCTGTCTATGGGTGTTTCAACAGTATGCAGGTGCCAATTCTGTTTAGCGTAGCTTATTTTAGAAAGATGTCTAAACATTTCATTTTGTGACATAAAAACACACTATATCACGTGTGATATAAAAAGTACAAGTGTACATTTAAATGTATTAAGATACTGTCGGCTTACAGCAAGAAGATCCCCAATTTAAGCCCAAGGTTGAGCCGGGAGTCCTTTTTGTATGAAGTTTGTATGTTCTCTCAGTGTTTGCATAGATGTTGTCCGTTGACTCCAGGTTCCACAGTTCAAAGTCAAACAGGTTAGGTGAATTGGAGAATATGGATTGCCCTTCTTTGTGAATGTGTGTCTTTGTACGTTAGCTCTGTGATGGACTGGTTACCTGTCAAGGGTGTATCCCTGCCTTCCGCCTGAGACACTGGAATGTACTCCCGTGACCCTACATAGGGGAAATGTCATAAGAAAGTTGAACCATACCTTGCTCCTACAGAGCTACAATCCTGCAGATTTCAGCTCCTACCACAATCAAACACACACAATCCAGCTAATCATGGAGTTGAGGGGAACTTGATAATTCTATCAATAAGTAGCCCTTCTTGGTAAAATATTTGGGCACGTCTAATTTACATACACTACCAACATAGTAACAATGCAAAGCTGGTTGAAAATTGGTGAACTAAACTTATCCTTTAAAGGTATGTTTAAACCTGTATGAATTTCTATCTTCTGTGGAACAAAAAATACAGTTTTATTTGTTTTGTTTTTTTCGTCCAGACAAAGTCAATGGGGTCCAATGTTGTGTGGATCCTAACGTTCTTCAAAATATATTCAAAATACAAATACAAAATATATGTTCTGCAGAAGAGAGTCTTGCATGGAAAGAAATTGGACAGAGGGTGAGTAAATGATTATAGAACATTAGCATTAACTATTCCTTTATATATATATATATATATATATATATATATATATATATATATATATATATATAAACTCCATCCTCTCATACCAAAATCCACCATTTTATTTGTTTTTATTTATAAATGGTGCTTGATGTCTGCATAACTCTCTCCTTTTTCACAAGCTACATTTTAGCTGAAAACAAATGTTTGAAGTTCAAAACATCTTAATGATGAATTTATTACAAACGTTCAGTTTAACTGACGGACTGGAGTCGTGTGGATTACTTGTGGGTTATAGTAATGTTTTTATCAGCTGTTTGAACTCTCATTCTGACGGCACCCATTCACTGAAGAGGATCCATTGGAAAGCAAGTAATGTAATGCTAAATTTCTCCAAATCTGTTCCGATGAAGAAACAAACTCATCTACATTTTGAATGGTATATATATATATATATATATATAAACTCCAGAAACAAAAATCATACTGTACAAACACATTTAAACATTACAAAAGCATTAACAGAAAAGTGTAACAAACAAGAAAAAAAACAACACTCCTCCTCCTTTTGGTTTTATGCCACCATCTTTATAGGTGCATACCACCACCTACTGTGATGGAGTGTGAAGAGAAAGATTGAGATATTCCTCACATTATCCCTATTTTAAATTTTTTTTTCTAATAAATCTCATAATTGCATTCATTTGTTTTCCTACATTAGACCAGTGGTTCTCAATTCCAGTCCTCACCGCTCTGCACATTTTGTATGTATCTCTTATCACTTCAGACGTTTGTTCTATTCGACCGTATTTCATGGACTTCACAGGATATTCTGCCATGATTCCAGCTCGAAGGGAGCATATTTGTGTAACGAGATAATACAGTTCTATGATTCCAGTAAATTCTGCGTTAATGGGATAGCACTTCCTATTGGCTGCGTGGATGGCGCTATTGCCCACTGAGTTCGAACAGTCTGCAGCAGAGCTATGGAGAACGCTACTTATGTATGTAACTGTGGTTTTGTGAAACTCCCGATGGTTCCACGGTGTCAATGCCTGGATACAACTGCGCAAAACAACAATCAGCCGATGAAGATGTCTGGCAGGGTACAACTGAAAATTACACATTACATGGGAGTCCAGTGTCATTCCAATATAAGTAATTGTTTGCACTGGATTCAGACAACTCTTTGCCTCGTTTACTGCAAGACCAAGCTTCTGCATATGCTCCAAAAGCAGTCTAGTGTCACGTGCAGCTTGTTGTTTTGTCGGTGCACACAGCAGCCAGTCATCTGAGTAAGGCAGGATTTGCATCCATCTGGACCACAGCGGATGTAGAGCTGCAGTCATGCACCTCGTGAAGACACGAGGGGCCAAAGACAGGAAGAACGGTAGGACCTTTAATTGGTAGGCCTGGTTCTTGAAACTGAATCGAAGAAATTTCCTGTGGTGAGGAGCAATCGGAACATGAATGTAAGCATCTTTCAAATCTATGCTTTTGAACCAATCTTTGTGACTGACCGAAGAACGTCAGCTGCACGTAACATCCGAAAGGGAAGAGTTTTCAGGAACATGTTTAGATGTCTCAAGTCTCGAACTGGCCTGGACGGCGTCGAAACTGCTGAGTATACCCCTTGCTCAATGTAGTCCAAACCCATGGATCTACAGTCATCTCCCTCTAGTACTGCAGGTGTAGACTCGAAAAATGATTGACCACCAGCCCAATGACTTCAAGCTTTGTGGGTGTGACTTTTAACGGCTGATGAGGTCGAAAATCCTCATTGGCACAGGGCCTCTGTAACCCTTGAGGTTGTGGTGTAGAATGCTGGTGGAATCGTTGCTCTGATATCGCAAAACGATGACAAGCCTGAATGCCCGGCACCTTAAAAACAGGAGTCAATTGACGAGTGGCCTCAGACAACTTTAATCTTTTTTCCAGAAGCTCTGGGACATTAGGGCCAAAGAGGTGACCAGGAACTATTGGGAGGTCTCGTAGTGTCTTTTTACAATCCTCCAGCAGTTTCGCCTGGGCAAGCCACACTTGCTGGCGAGCTGCCAGAAGCGTGGCTGTAAGAGTACCCAGTTCACGGGTGACATGACCCATAGCCAAAAGAGCAGTTTGAAGGAACTGCGAAACTGAGGGGTCCACATTTGCTGATTCGAGTGTGCTAGTTGTGGTGAGGAGTAATTGACATTTATTGTGTTCTCAGCACGGGTTGTATATGCTGTAGACTCATATGCCTTTTTGAGTAACGAGTCTGTGCGACCACACTGAGTACTGGGGCAATGCACATTGCCTCACCGGGCCTCATCAGGTGATATTACGAGGGCAGTGACGGGTTGCTCTATTTCTGAAACACGGCCAACCCCAAAGGTATCTGCATCCGCCATAGATGCCAGTGTACAGGCAGTCTTTGACTGCCGTTTGGGTGAAGTAGACCCTATCAGGGAGTTTGAAAATTCTGCAACAGAATCCTTGCATGGTGGCATAACAAAGTTAGACCCAGCTGAAAACTGTCTAAAAAAGACGTTGGACTGGGCTGGCTGCACTGGCAAGTTATCCAGCCCTAAACAAGCAACTGCCATCTGTAGCATAGCTAAGGTATCATCCATGGAGGATGGAGTTAGTCCAGAGAGAATCGAATCACCGCTAGAACACCCTGCAGCTGAAAAAATGCATTCTCCTGGGGGAAAGATTGTGCAGCAACATCTACCGCATTCAATTGATCCTGGAAAATTGAGTCAGACACACTTGTAGAGAGCATGTCAAAGTCAGCGTGAGTTGGAGAAGAGGAACTAAAAGGTTCGTCATCCATTTTCTTACTGGGACCTTCCTCATCTTCCTGTGTAATAGCTACAGGTGAGGCAGGCATAACAGGCTGGAACGTCTGAAGAAGGCGTTTTATCTCTGACATCTCAGACAACAGGACAGCAACCGTCTTAGCCACCGGATAGCACCGAGATGGCACAAGTGTTGCACAATTTTATGTAAGATGAAAAACTGAGCGGGGAACCGTCAGCAAATTGATCGGTTACACTAACCACCGGATAGTACCGAGAAGCACTAAGTGTTATCGATATATCAACAAATATATCCAACAAAAACAAAAAAACTCACCGAAACTCCTTATGAGCACGCGGTTACAGCTCTTGTAAGCTGCACTTGACAGCGTGGAAATCGATTGAAGAACGACCTATCACAGACAAGTGAGAAAGCAAAAGAGACCAGATGCTGAGCTAGTGTGTCTATTATACTTGAGGCTCAGCCTATGTCACCACGTGACTTTTTTGGTATATTATCTCGATCTATCGAGCAGGCACTGTGATAATTTACTAGTGCTTAAGCACCACCTCTAGTGGTCAGGAGGAATGAAACAGAACAATAACATCACCGAGCTTTCCATTTTGTATCTTACTGCTCTGTGTGCAGGCATCAAATAAATTCTAATATCATCCACGTTCAGAGTACTTGTCCTGTTGAAGGGTGGGACCGGGTCAGATACACATAAAGGACACATATGTTCCATTCAAAGGGCAATAAATTAGAATTTATGAATTGTGAATTTAAATTGTATTTATTTACAGAGGTATATTATGTTACACTTCACACTTCTCTAGTAAGTTTTGTCTGTGTGTGAAGACGCTGCAGGCCGGGGTGTTGCCCAAATCCACGAATGAATGTTTCAAAGTTAAGTAAACTTTAACAGATTTCCCGTGCTAAGGAAGTAGGGAGGAATGAACACCATGTATGAACCTTGTCAATCGGAACAGTTCATGCATGGAGCTCTTTTCTAATGAGCTGGTTATCTGAATCAGGTGTGTTAAATAAGAGAGACATGCAAAGTATGCAGAGCGGTGGTACGCGAGGACTGGAATTGAGAACCACTCATTTAGACCATCATTTAGTATATTACCCTGTTGAAAAAAAACAGCATATGCTGGTTAGGTATGTTTTGAAGCATGACTGCTGGTTTGAGCTGGTTTAAGATGGTCATATGCTGGTCCTAATCTGGTTCTGAGCAGGAGCTAGTTGCTTAGGACCAGCACATGACCAGCTTAAACCAGCTCAAACCAGCAGTCATGCTTCAAAACATACCTAACCAGCATATGCTGTTTTTTTAAGGAACTGCGAAACTGAGGGGTCCACATTTGCTGATTCGAGTGTGCTAGTTGTGGTGAGGAGTAATTGACATTTATTGTGTTCTCAGCACGGGTTGTATATGCTGTAGACTCATATGCCTTTTTGAGTAACGAGTCTGTGCGACCACACTGAGTACTGGGGCAATGCACATTGCCTCACCGGGCCTCATCAGGTGATATTACGAGGGCAGTGACGGGTTGCTCTATTTCTGAAACACGGCCAACCCCAAAGGTATCTGCATCCGCCATAGATGCCAGTGTACAGGCAGTCTTTGACTGCCGTTTGGGTGAAGTAGACCCTATCAGGGAGTTTGAAAATTCTGCAACAGAATCCTTGCATGGTGGCATAACAAAGTTAGACCCAGCTGAAAACTGTCTAAAAAAGACGTTGGACTGGGCTGGCTGCACTGGCAAGTTATCCAGCCCTAAACAAGCAACTGCCATCTGTAGCATAGCTAAGGTATCATCCATGGAGGATGGAGTTAGTCCAGAGAGAATCGAATCACCGCTAGAACACCCTGCAGCTGAAAAAATGCATTCTCCTGGGGGAAAGATTGTGCAGCAACATCTACCGCATTCAATTGATCCTGGAAAATTGAGTCAGACACACTTGTAGAGAGCATGTCAAAGTCAGCGTGAGTTGGAGAAGAGGAACTAAAAGGTTCGTCATCCATTTTCTTACTGGGACCTTCCTCATCTTCCTGTGTAATAGCTACAGGTGAGGCAGGCATAACAGGCTGGAACGTCTGAAGAAGGCGTTTTATCTCTGACATCTCAGACAACAGGACAGCAACCGTCTTAGCCACCGGATAGCACCGAGATGGCACAAGTGTTGCACAATTTTATGTAAGATGAAAAACTGAGCGGGGAACCGTCAGCAAATTGATCGGTTACACTAACCACCGGATAGTACCGAGAAGCACTAAGTGTTATCGATATATCAACAAATATATCCAACAAAAACAAAAAAACTCACCGAAACTCCTTATGAGCACGCGGTTACAGCTCTTGTAAGCTGCACTTGACAGCGTGGAAATCGATTGAAGAACGACCTATCACAGACAAGTGAGAAAGCAAAAGAGACCAGATGCTGAGCTAGTGTGTCTATTATACTTGAGGCTCAGCCTATGTCACCACGTGACTTTTTTGGTATATTATCTCGATCTATCGAGCAGGCACTGTGATAATTTACTAGTGCTTAAGCACCACCTCTAGTGGTCAGGAGGAATGAAACAGAACAATAACATCACCGAGCTTTCCATTTTGTATCTTACTGCTCTGTGTGCAGGCATCAAATAAATTCTAATATCATCCACGTTCAGAGTACTTGTCCTGTTGAAGGGTGGGACCGGGTCAGATACACATAAAGGACACATATGTTCCATTCAAAGGGCAATAAATTAGAATTTATGAATTGTGAATTTAAATTGTATTTATTTACAGAGGTATATTATGTTACACTTCACACTTCTCTAGTAAGTTTTGTCTGTGTGTGAAGACGCTGCAGGCCGGGGTGTTGCCCAAATCCACGAATGAATGTTTCAAAGTTAAGTAAACTTTAACAGATTTCCCGTGCTAAGGAAGTAGGGAGGAATGAACACCATGTATGAACCTTGTCAATCGGAACAGTTCATGCATGGAGCTCTTTTCTAATGAGCTGGTTATCTGAATCAGGTGTGTTAAATAAGAGAGACATGCAAAGTATGCAGAGCGGTGGTACGCGAGGACTGGAATTGAGAACCACTCATTTAGACCATCATTTAGTATATTACCCTGTTGAAAAAAAACAGCATATGCTGGTTAGGTATGTTTTGAAGCATGACTGCTGGTTTGAGCTGGTTTAAGCTGGTCATGTGCTGGTCCTAAGCAACTAGCTCCTGCTCAGAACCAGATTAGGACCAGCATATGACCATCTTAAACCAGCTCAAACCAGCAGTCATGCTTCAAAACATACCTAACCAGCATATGCTGTTTTTTTCGACAGGGTAGGCCTACTTATTGTGCAATTCTTCTTTAAGACTCTTCCTTTCTCTTTCATATGCATTACATATCATCAAAACATGCTCCAATGTCTCTATTAAGCATCACTTTAACATGTATTATGTTTCCCTGTAATGTGTAATGTATGGCTAGGATCGTAGATGTGTGGAAATGACTTGTTCCCTTCTGGTTATGTTATGAATGATTTTTCTTTATGCTCCTTTGTACCTTATGATAATGCCGACCTGTTTGACTTGAGTCCCAATATGTCTGCCATTTAATATCGCATGTTTCTAATATGTTTTTCTTCTGTTCTGTTGAGTGAAATATTTATACTTGGATTGTCCATCTTTAAGGATTCTTTGGCCATTTTGTCTACCTTCTCATTACCCTAAATTCCCAAGTGTTCTGGTACCCACAGAAAATAAGTTATTATTCATATCTGTTTTATACTGTAAAATGTAATCATGATTTCTGATCAAATGTCACCTCTATTTGTTTCCAATGATTGTAAATTCATAAGAACTGCCATTGAGTCAGAACCAGGGTTTGAAATTAACACCCGCCAACCCGCCAAATGCTGCTCCAAATCAGCTGTGGCGGTTAATGTTGTCAAATCACTAGCCAATTTGGCAGGTTACTTTTCTTCACTCATTAAATTCTTGGGGAAGTTAATGTGAGCCAAATCTGCACAGATTTAGCGCAAATACTGCACTCTTGAGTCATAATGATAATATGAAATACAACCTAATTGCACATCATACCTAGCTTACTTGAACATACCCTACCCTTCAATACTCAACAAATAATGGCGTGCTGGTTTCCTTTGCATTGAAGCAATAGCGAAGACTCAAAAAATGACTGAAAACTCAGACACTCTGTGATTTTCTTACTGTCCAGCTGAACTCTCCTGATATCATGCACTTTGATCCCACCGTCTTAAATTTAGATATATCAAATTTAAGGCCATAAAAGTCTTAAATTGTACAACAAAGTTTTAATTATGATTTCAAGAGGTCTTAAATTTGGGGACGGAAATACAAGAATTGCAATATAGCTTAATGTGATGATTACACTTCCAAAGTTTATATGAGTGCTGCAGTTTCAAGCTGTACATCCGTTACCGTGGAAACTGCTATATTCTGCCGATCTAAAAGCGCCACCTGCTGGCAGAGGATGAATGTGCATGTTCAATAAGCCCTTCTGCTGTTTTTGTGCAGACCATTGCGAAAATCGACCCATATTTTTATGCAGCAAACACTCAGTTAAATGGAACTGGTGGAAAAATGCATTAAAAATGCATACAAATATAAACAATTAAGACATTAAGATATATTTATGTCATATTAATATAATAACTGATTGGTAATAATTGTTTAAATTAATGCAATAATTGATACTTTTGACTCTTATCCCTTTCCTTAAAAATTGTTTAAATGCTGAAATGTGTGCTGAAAACTTTTTGCTTGTGTGAAAACCTGTAACTGAACAGTATATATGGTATTAATTTAATTTGTGCAGGTCTTTAAAAGGTCTTAAAACTTCTTAAATGTATTATTCAGATATTCAGATTTTATAATAAATATATTTGTATATGAAGCTGTGACGCAGTTAATCTGGTTTATTTCCATGTTTTTTTTTTGTGCTAGTTGAAGAATGGCCGGTAACTTACAAATTTAGCAGCCAAATTGGCTGGTGAGTGAAAAAGTTAATTTCAAACCCTGGTCAAAACATATTATTACTTTATCTGTTCTTACTTCATAAACCCAGCCTAATGACATTAGGATTGCTATCATTTTATCAAATTAATCCCATCCCCCACTTTCATAATTTTCTCACATTTAAGTCAACTTCAGGCTGATCTAGTAACTAGGGCTGCATTTGCCACCTCTACGATTTACAACTTAGCTTACAATGCTTTTGAGAAATGCAGCCCAGGGTGCTATTTATGTACTACAACTACTGGAGCAAATAACTTTGATTCTAGACCAGTTTCATTGAACAAACACCTCTTTAAACTTGTGTGGCTTTTAAGCTGTTAAATTGATGACGTACCATCGACCTCAAGCGTTTTTGTTTTATTTTATTTTTATTTTTTTATTATTATATTAGTAGTATATAACATGCTCGTTCATCGAGGCCTCACACTCCATCCCAGTAGGTGGCGGAAATGCACCTTAAGCTGGTTTGCCAACCGCCATTAAACACAAAAGAAGAAGAAGACCTCAAGCGTTTCCGCCATGTTTGTAGTTCTTTTTCATTTGTTTGGCGCAATCCGCTATGTAGGAATAATGAATGTCTTAACGCCTGGGCAGTCTTTGCTGCGGTGTGCAGCCAGGTGGCTATAGTTTTTTTTATTAAATCATTTCGTTTGAACGCTTCAAAACGAAAGGAAGAATCTTAATGTTATTATTTTACATTTCCGTTTAAACAAGGCGCTTTGTAGCGCAGATGACCCGGAAATGTAACCGACATGACACATGAACTTGGTTTATACGGTAATGTTTAGTTCACGTTTTGCGCCGAAATCTATTGTTGCAACTAATGAATTAAAACTACAAGCAGCATTTGGAAATAAAAGGTTCAAAATAATCCCATATCACAAATGACTTTATGTCAATTTGAGAGTGAAAAGACGAAAACAATCGCTCGTGAAGAAGCTCACAGTCTCATTGGGTGATAATCGCTCGGTCAGTAGTGCAGTAAAGCAGGTAAGTGCCACAATCCTTAACACACTAAACTACAGAATACGATTGTCCTGAGCTACTTTCAGTTAGATTGTTAAAAATGCCCAGAATGTGTGGCAGTACTGGCATTAGCAGCACAAGCAGCTACAAACTTTGGGTAGCTTGAAAATATTCATATATTTTACCCACATTCTGATGTTTTTATACGGATTTGAAGGTGTCGCAGTGAAATACATTGCGTTCATTTGCATCCAAACGTCAGTATGATCCAACCTACAGCTTATTTATATATCAAAGAGCGTTAGTGAGCCCCACTATAATCCCAACACTGTATACGAATAGGCTGTGCTATCTTCAGTTAAAACGTGACGGTATATCACTTACAATCTATTAGAATACGTTAATAAGGGATTTATAATGTGCATGTCTATATTTTAGAAATGGAGTCCCAGCAGGAAGTGAACCCTGTATTCCTGCAGCAGCTCAGAGAGTTGGACATACCTGAGGAGGCAGCCAAGCAGGTACACCGCACTAAAAATACCACAAACCTGCTTACAATGAATGAAGTGACATTATATTTGCAGTATTGGTTGACTTTACAGTGTTTGTTTCTCATAGTAGATATCAAAATATAGTGCACCCATTTTGAGAACCAGAACTGTTTGTATACTGGATATTATGGTTTGACTTACCTTGATGAGTTTGTTAATTTTGTTACGGTAGCAGAATCTGACATACATAAAAGCTGTTCATGTTATGTCATGGTTTTTGGAGTGAGATGCTTTTATTGATCTTTTACAGGCACTCTTGCACACACAGAATGTGTCTGCGGAGGAAGCTGCAATGTACTACTTCAACAAACTAGAGAACGAGGTACATTTCAAGTAGTTTAATGTTACGTTGAATACAGCTTTGTCTGTAGGGCTTCTTGGATATGACAAACCACTGGTTTAGGAGAGTTAATACTGCAATTCAATGTTGTTGCCATGCCTGAAACTGTGCAGTGTGTACATGGCAACTGGTCCTCTTAACAGCATGAAAAACAAAACTTTTATTCAAATAGTGAATAGATTATATACAGAAAGTGAGCAAAGAGCACTTCTTTTATAATCCCTGAATCTATAACTCACCTGTTCTGTGCTCTGATGAAAACTCCTGTTCATAAACAGTGAAGCTGTCTGCACTATAAATCTCTTATTTACATTTTGTCTATACTTTTTTGGTTTTAAAGGGGACATTGGATGCTAAATTCACTTTTACATGGTGTTTTCATATAATGTGTCTTAGCAGTATGTGGACACAACCACCCTACAATGATGAAAATCTATTCACTACTTTTTTTTTAATCCCCCAAAAATCTAAACAGTCTCAATAATCAAGCCGTTTTGATTTTCTGATCAATATGACATCATATTGCTCAAGCCCCGCCAATGGCCGCTGACGGACTGTCCCGTATTAGCATATCTCAGCCAGTTTTACTCTGTCTGCCATTTTCTCCGTGCTCGAGCAGCTGTAGCGACAACAATGCAATGCAGGTTTTTTGTAGTTGGATGTAAAAGTGAACATAATAGTCTTCATTTTGTCCTGACATCAGAGCCACCGAGGACGCAGTGGATTAGTTTTGTTTATTTTTCAGACCCTGAGGATATGACCAAAGACTATAGAAAAAATGGACTTTGATATGACTCGTTTAAGGTGATCAGATTAAACCAGTTATTTTTGAATAATCGACTCTGGGCTTGGAATAGGCTTATTTCTTTATTTGAATGACTTTGATATAACACTAAGCAATACAAACATTTCTGGTCATTTTTTTTTTATTCCATTATCTGTATTGTGGTCAAACCCACACGCAGCGCGGCCTGTTCCTACAGTATAAAGCCTGGAATTTACCCCAGAAGAAGAACACGATGCAACACGCGCCTTGATTCAGCTAAAGATATAATTTCTGACGAGTAAATAATTAATTCTTAAAATCAAATGAAAGTGGCCTCTTAAGGCTGCCCACGCATGCAAAACAAATATTAAGCATAAACTATTTTTTATATTTACCCATTGAAAAAAATCTACATTAATTTAAGTTTTTCTGTTTCAAAATGTGTTTTCTGTTACAAAAAAACAACAACAACATAAAAAGTCTTTATCATTTCTCTTTATTTCTTTTTCAAAAGAAAATCAAATGAGCAGAATAGGTTGGCAGACCCGCCGGGTCTGAGTGCAGTTATTGGAAAGCATATTTTAGACCGATTGGAGATTAATCCTAATAAACATGCCGCTACAATAAAAACAATAACTTTAAATTACATTTAAAACAGTGTATTTCTATTATTCCTCCTGCAGTAATTAAAAGCAGCGTGCAGATCCTCATTTATCTCAGGACTGTGGCGACAGCAGCAGCGCGAACAATCGCTTTGCTCACTCACATGTAACGATATAAAGGCTAAAATCTTCTATAATGTGAAAAATATATAGTTTTTATGACATATGTCTTTATTCTTGAGAAGAAATTTAATTTTGACGAGAAAAATGTTTAAACAACATATCTCATTATTATGAGAAAATAATTAGTTTTAACGACAACATCTCAATATTATGAGAACTTATGTTAAAACTATATAATATCGTTATTACAACATAATTGAGTAGAAAAAAAGAATGTGTGGCAGCAATGCGTCACCCTAGTTTTACATGACCACTGAGGAATTTTAACCAAAGTATGTTGCAGTCATTTCATGAAGACCCTAAATAATCATAACAACTTGTGGAAAATGGGCATCCAATGTCCCCTTTAATGATAGCATTTGAAAGAAAGAGTGTACAACTCTCAGCTCATGCTGAACAACATTTTGAGCAAAGTTTATCAGTGCAGTGACTGATTTTAAATGGCCTTTGTCATTGTCTGAATGGCCATTGTATTCCTGCACTCAATGGTTACGGCGCTCAACATTGCAAAATTATATTAAGAAACTTTGGACACAACAGATATAGATCTAAATAGAACGCTGTGTAATTGAGGCAGCCATGATCAGTCAATCAGTGTAAAATGTTTTCCTTTGCAGGATGAGGGTGATGAGGACCTGATGTACAAAATGGTGTTTGTTGTAAATATGGAGCTGTCCATGGGTGTGGGGAAGGTAGATATTGTTTATTGCAATTTTCAGATTTACAGTGTACTTAATATAGAAGTGAATGATACAGAATGATGAACAAAAGACTATGTTTGTTTCCCCTCTCCGCTGTTTTGTGATCTCCTTCATCAGTCAAAAGGTGTTCCTTCTCATGAATAATGTGAAACCAATCACAATTCAGTGTTTACTCTAACATGTCACATTCTGTTCTTGGAACTGACCGAATGAAATTGCTTAACAAATAAGAAAATAATAATAGTACATTTTGTTCGTCTGACTATTCAAAATAATGTGATATAATTGTTTTGAATAGTATGCAACTTAGACAAATGTGTTAAAGTGTATTTTAGGGTTTTATGACCCATTCAGTATTTCCTCAGTGATTAATCAAACCAATACATCCATAAACAACACACTTCGATTTCCTCAATTGCAGTATCATTTTTTTAAAAACAAGTTATTGGAATTCAAAGCTGATTTGATCAAAGCAGTTTGTAATTTGTTTGTTTATAATTGATGCTTGTTTTTGCTAGAGTTATAAACTGACATCCTCTAAGCCATGAGACATTTTCTCATAAATATGAACTAAAATGTCAACATTGAGGGGAAAACCCCCCTGATAATTGTGATTTGGTATCTCTTAATGAGACACTTTCTCATAAAAATGATTTAAGATGTCCTAATGAGAAATGCATGCACGCTGTGCCAATGTGCCTAAGCAAGCAAACAAAGAAAAAAAGATGCTATATAAAGTTTTCCATATCTTTCAGTTTAATTGAGCTCTCATGTGTACAGGTGCTTTTACATACACATGCAAAGTGTTCTCTAGCCCAAGAGGTTGCCATGGTGATAAACAATGGTGCCTGCATATGCTAATAAAATAAATAAATCGAACAAAATAACCAATTAAGTAACATCCATTTATTAAGTTTAGGTGTAATGGCATTACATTCCATGCAATGTGTGCGTTCATGTTTCGACCATATACAAGCTAAAAGGTTGTGAATAAAGGCATCGATAGAAAATGCCTTACTGTGTTCTTGTTGCATTTACATGGGTCTGACCAGCAGATGTCGCCAGTGTGAGGATTTTTCAGGACTGAATCATTTTCTGAAGCAATTGTTCAGTTGATTTGAAGTTTCTCATATCTCTACTTCCTAATCTGTTGCATTGTGAATGCACACAATAAACCAAAATTACGGGTGAAAAAAAGGTTAAAATAATCAGAAACCAAGTAATTATTAGTAGAAAGTTTCTCATTATTATGACTTGCATAATCACATTGTTGGAAATGGGCTTCCATACTCTTGCATTTCAACTAATATTACTTGTTAGAGAACAATGTCTTGTGTATGGTCCCTGGATTTCAATAGATTTGAAAAGAGCAGTGTGTCCCTGTAGGTGGCGGCGCAGGTGGGTCATGCTGCAGTGGGTTTGTATCAGGCCTTGCAGGAGAAAAACAGTTGGAGGGAAATGGCCTGGAGATGGGACCATGCTGGGTAAGGGATATCACTGTGTTTTTTTAAATAAATGTCAAACCAAGCCATTCATGTATATATAAAAAAGAATCACCTCTGAATCAAAATATTTAAAGTATGTTAACCTAAGACACGTGTATTAGAATGATTTTTTTTTGTGCCTATTTAGAGCTAAGAAGATTGTGTTACAAGGCACTAACATGGCACACCTTTTGGAGTTGCAGGCTCTTGCAATGAGCCTCAGTCTTCCTACAAAGCTGGTACAGGATGCTGGACACACACAGGTTAGAGGCACATCTATGCAATGATGCTTTAGCATGGCATTGCTGTTATTGTTATAATATGGCAAATGGTGTACTATTGTGTTTTATATACCTATACAATATACCCAAAATAGCATATAAAAAATTAGACATTATATAAGTTAATGGTATATGGATGTAGATGCTAATTTCTAATACATATTTGACATGAAAATCTAAGGAGAGTAAGACTTTTTTAAAGATGTGTGATTCATTTTGTGTTTTTACATTTTGTGTAAATAGTGATAAAGCCTGGAAAATGATTTTGGACTTTTTGTGTGTGCAGGTGGAGCCAGGTTCATGCACTGTGCTTGCCATCATTGGAGAAGAGGAGATGGTGAATAATGTCACAGGCAGTCTGAAACTGCTTTGAGGAAACTACTGTAATGCTGAGGAAAACTCTTCAAGTGTAAGTTTGTTATGTACCACAGAAAGAACAGGGGTCAGCGTTTCCCCACAGTAGCATGGTTTTCCTCAAGATAATGCACTCAGTAATTTTTTGTTTATGTTGTGATGACTTACACTGACACCTAACAATGTGGATGCATCTTTACGCAAAAGCAAACAGTTTCTGTTACTGATACCTAGGGATGGGTTATATACCGTTATAATTGTCAACCAGTATAACTATTTACGTATCATTTCTATTGTGGTTATGCCAATGTTTCCTGCAGTTCTGAAACTCCAGCACCACAAAAAGAACCCATATTTAACTCCAGTTGTGAATGTGAGTTTGCGATTTGAATTGAATGCGATGTGAAAAGGCAGTGTATCACTAACAGCAAGAGAAAGGGTCTTTCTTTTAAGCTGTCATTGTGAGTGGCACACATAAAAAAACAACGCAGAATATTCAGGTTTACAAACAACATACATTACAGCTTTCACTTAATCCTTATGAAAACTGGTCACACTGAGTAAATTACTTCAGAAATTAAACTAAATTATAATGGGTAATTTTATGTAGTTGCTAAAAGGTTTTCAGTATTGTCATGGAAGGCTATCTGACATGTAAAATGGAGAAGGTGTCATCATACTTAACTTGTATTGTTTATTTCATTGCTTGCAGTAAAAACACAATACAAAGATGATGTAACCAATAAAACACTATATTTAAAGTTTCATTGCAGTATTAATGATAAAAATCTAAATTTTATAGATCAACCATTACTTGGAAATTGGAAATTCACAAATATTCTTTTTTTTTTTTCATAAAAACTATATATTGTGATGTATGTTTGTCTATAATATTGTTACATTTTTGCTTGTATCACACATTCCTATCAATACTATTGTAGAAATGCACAGTAAGCCATGATTTATTTATTACTCAAAATCAAAATGGAGTAGGAGGTGAATTAATGAGATAAAATTAGTATAAATTGACTGCTAATGCAACCCACGTGTGACTTTTATTAAGCCACTGAAATTACTCTTCATCTCATATAGGTGTTATTTTAACCACTTTTTTTTTTTTTTTTATATTACAATTAATTTATTTTGTACAACTTTTTAATGAAGGAAAAATTACTGAGTGAAATCTGTGGAAAAACACCTACATACAGTAGTTTAACACAACAGATGTGTTTAAATAATTGCATTTTAAAGCTCTTAAGTTATGTTAGAAGACAACTAATAGATATTATCAACCGGTCCCTAAATTTCTATAGAGCTAAAAAAAAAAAAAAACCTTCCTTAAAGAGATGTGTCAGTTAAATAGCAATGTAAAAAAAAAAAAAAGTATACTCACATGTAAGTGTTATACTTGATGTGCCTGTAGAACCCAATGTTTTGATGATTGTGAAATCAAATAGCCATTGTCAAAGTATAATGTATAACATGTTTCTTCTTTTTTTATTGTGGGAATATTTTTTATTATTTACAATTAAATGTACCCAATCCCTTTGTGATGATAAAATCAGCCTGTGTGTAGCTTCACTTCTGGACAAAGTAATTTGTGTCACTTCCTTGTCATTTACAATTCCTGTCCTGTTGCATCATGGAATAGTAAGGTGTTCACTTTATACCCTCTTCAGAATCTCTGCGGAAGTAGTAAGTTATCCGGATACTTTTCGCCTACCGTTACTGTGAATTTTGACATATTACTTGTTTCACATACTGCAGAGAGGTAGGCATAGTCGGACACGGGGTGTGACTTCCTGTTACACTATGTGGCACACTATATTACAGAAATCATGTCTCTTGTTTAGAACAGCAACATTAAACTGGTTTTCTGCCACCATTTAATGTGCATAAAACTGAGATGACTGCAAACATTGTGATTGGTTTATTTTAAATGCATCCATTTAAAAAAAGAATGCTACTACAATTTCCTTTGATTATATAAAATGTTAGTCTATTATGATAAATGAGAGTTGTCCAGATTGACAGTTTTTTTTAAATTGTTCCTCCATTGACTGCAGCTGCCTACTCTCGTCTACAGTCAAGGCCAGGCGTTTGGCATATCAATTGAGTCTATTTGCACACACAGACATTCATAAACTCAGGAAACTATCATCACTATCCCTCAAAAAGTTCACTCAGCTAGCCATATGTTACGTAAATGCAACATAATCTGATAACCAAAATGTTGCAGTTATGTTGTAACATCCATATAAAAGTGAAATTGCCACAACTTTGTGACATTGTAGATTAATGTTTGTTAGATGGTGATTTTTACTTTGACTTTTCTACAGGTGGATATGTTGTAGTGTAACCTATATTTATGCTAGAATTTTGTCTGTGAGTGTGGACGATGAATGCAGGCTCAAATTGAATTCACTTCATTTATTATTTGGACAAAAAATGACAATGTAGCAACAGTAATAGAAAGAACTAGTGGCAACTAAACAAACGTGTAGCATATACTTATAGCCTTATACTACTGGCAATTCAGATTTTACACTATTGTGTAAACGTTTGTGCATTGCTTAAACATTTTAAATGGCTCAAAATATAGTAAAATACAACAAACACTTTCTGCCTATTCAAACTAATGTGATTGAACTGTTTTTAATAATATGCAACATCTAAAAAAAAAAAAAAAAGTGTTTTGGGGTATTGAAACCCTTGTACATAGACAAGCTTGACATGTAATACATTCAGTATATTCGCTCATTTGATTTTAATAGCTTCAAAGATATATAATAACGATTAATTTACTTTATTACAATACAAGCTTCACCACAAAGAGCGTTTGGACACAGAGGCTCTCTGTCCCAGACAGACATGGCGGTTAAACTACGAATACATTTTAGTTACTTTTAAAGTAAAAATGAAAAGACAGAGACATGTAATGTCAGTTGATGCCCTGTCAAGTTGTCGTCTTTTTGTACTGATTTGCACTTTTAGATAGAACTTAGGAATTTAGAAAATTACCAATCAAATAAAAAGTATTTCAAACACAGTACTAATAAAAAACTAAAATGATCTATTTCTGATGGTATAATAGCAAAACACGTACATAATGAAAATGTGTTCATATGTATATAGACGAATACACTTATATAACACTTACAATATTATCAAATATATTAATATAAATGTATTTTACATCCTGAATAGCACACGAACGGATGTCCGCCCTCTTCAGTTGCGCGCGCAGCCACATAATTCCGTCGGGGGCGCATGCAGTTAAATTACATTATCAATTCATTCATATATATATGAATGACATATATATATATAGGCCTGTGTGTATATCAAATCTACTCCAAAGCTGTAAATGTACTTTCAGGTGTCATTTAGCAAATTCTGGTCACCAGAACAAGTCGGTGAATACGACGGCATTTTTTAAATATTGAAACACGACGGCCTTAAATGAGCTAAAACTACGGATAAATTATGTTATCTGGTCAGCCGTGGGGGGTTTGCTATTAACACTGAGTAATGCAAGTACGCTTTTGTAGAGTCGCTGTTCAACACCGCCGAGGGCGTGCAAGTATCACGCTTTCTCTGCTCAATAACGACACAGAAACGGCTTAAGCTTTGCTTTGTTAGTTCTAGAATATACTATACTGGCATTACCACGCCAAGTGTACATTTTTCAGTAATCCCTAGGCAATTATTCTTAAAATAAACGTTTTATTATCTGACTTAATAAAAAGGCAACGAAAAATCGCATTTAAATCCTTTACGGTAAGAGTGATTTAATGGTCTTCTAAGCGTGGCTTATTATTTTGGCCCATGTTCGTTCTCCCTTGTCTTCCTCTTTTTAAAATCAAGAACCACCGTTCACCAACTTGGTTAATATTTTGTATAGAATGAAATCCTGCATCAAATCAAACGTTCAGTCGAATCCTGGAACCCTCATATATTCCTCACAGTATTGTTGTTGACGCTCTAGTATCGCGCTCCCTGCGATAGCGCCCAGGAGACCCCGTGCAGCTACAGCTGTATAACAGAACACTGTTATTCCCTTTTACACGGATAAAAGAAAAAAATTATTCCTTATATGAAAGACCATTGAACTCCACGGCGTGTGTATTTAGTAACAACATCTTTCCCCAAATCCTCGGTCCCTTCTTTTGAGAGTATCCATTTTAACTAGCAGCTAGTCTTCGAAACTTACACTACAGCAGCCCTCTCATCGCCATCTCACGCTGCAAAATGCTGCTGACTGGAGAAGTGAACCACCTCTGAAAAACAAGGCTCTGCCTCTTTTCTGTCTACGACAACAGCACGCTCCGCGATGATCCAACGGCGTATGCGCGTTACTGTTTGTTACAGCGATTGGCACATTTCTACCCTATAGCATACCAGAGGGCGCAAGCTAAGGCTAAAAGTCCGCCCTCCTAATGAACCCCTGCTCCGGTTTGCAACCCGCCAATAAACTCTCAGAAGAAGAACCCCTGCTCCGCTGTGGAGGAAACCCTGTATTATGGTTGTGTGTAGGCTTCGCTGGGAGCCGCGGTCGATGCCGGTGTAGAGAGGGGGATGGGCAATACTGCAAATGTAAAGGACATGAGATTGAATCACAAGTCTTGAATCACCAAGTGGTGTACATATACCCATATAAATACCGACTATAATTTTTTTAAATAACATTGTATATTGATTTATTCTTGAGCAACGCAACGTGAACATTTGAAGACCGCACAATGTCTTAAATGGGAGAAAATGTGAAACTTTCAACTCTTGCGTAAGGGACACTGAGAAGTTTGGAAGATAGCCCGAGAGCCTAGCGGTTTACAGTTCACAGGAAACACCGAGGTTGCAAGAGAAGGCCTGCTGTTCTGCCTCGCATTGATGTTGGATTTTTTCAAAACATTAAACACCTTTAATAGGCATTTGAGTTTCAGTTACGCTGGAAGGACGCTGTAGGTAAGGTATTTTGTTATTTCCTTGAAGGTTTTGATGGCAATAGCTTATGTTTTTTATGAACTAGGTTAACGTTAACGTTAAAGTTGATGCAGAAGTTGGGAGGTCAGTTTGTCAGCTCTTGTTTATCAACACGCATTGTAGCTTTTCTGTTTCAACTGTTCTTGGTTGATTGTTTCTGCTGTCACGTTAATGAATCAAATCTAATTATTTGAATGATGTAACACCGTGTTGGTTGATCTGCATGTTAGCTTGATGTAGCCATAATCACAATCACACTTTGCCAAGAACCTCATGCTAAGAATTGCTTTTTTGCTGTAAACATTCAGTGACCGACCTGCTATTATGCTGTATGTCTTATCTTTTGCACATATATCACGTTCATATCATCCGTGCCACTCAGCATAATTAATTATCTATCAAAGTGAGCAAAGGTATCATTTTAGTTAGCCGTTAGCTTAGCCGAGAGAGGCTGTCTTAAAAGCCAGTACGGTTTAAAGTAATGCATTAAAATGCTTAATCGTTCTTTGCCATGGATCTTAATTTGAAAATAATAGAAGAAACGATTGATAAGGGCTGTGGGCAGAAACTGTGTTTAGTGTTAGTTGACATGTTCTTGTGTTAATCAAGTTTCTATGTGAAAACAGACATGGCAGAGTTTTTATTTACAACATCCGTGCTTGTCAGAATCGAATTTGATCAACAATTTTTTTCAGAGAACATGGGGAATGATGTATTAAGGTGCTTAACTTTATTTTTTGCCTTCGCTTAACTATATGGAGGCACTTTGTTATACTTACAAAGTGGGATTTTTTTTTTTGTCTGTTCTAAAATAAGAGTTTTGTCGGG
The DNA here is from genome assembly GCF_001515645.1 of Sinocyclocheilus grahami. NCBI lineage: Eukaryota > Metazoa > Chordata > Actinopteri > Cypriniformes > Cyprinidae > Sinocyclocheilus > Sinocyclocheilus grahami. Next base: position 400,608 of record NW_015506025.1, read on the forward strand.
ATAAGCAGATATCCTGTTGAGCAGTGCTCTCCGTTTGATATGCATAGCTCTATTTTTTTTTATTGTGACTGCTTCAATCTTGTTGACTATGAGACAACTTTATGATGTGTTTATAATTTCTTGATCTGGTCTGTGTGTTTTCGTTTGGAAGCGAAAATAATGCGAACCCCGAGAACCGTGACTTGCTTTTCTCATTCCTCACCTCCGCCTCCCCCATCAACCAACCCCCAACTCCATCCATGAGAAATGGGTGGTATTTCTAAGGGGAACTCGCCTTTCCTTTTTTAGCCTCCATTTTTATTTCAACAACAAGTGAGTGGAAACGACAAGGAAGAGAAGGCAGCCGAAGATTCGCTCACGTTACTGCCGATAGCACATATCGAAAAAAAATAAAAAATAAAATAATATATATATATATATATATATATTAGTCGTTTTCGATACGCTGTAAATATGTAACATTTGTTATGTTATTTCCAGCGTGTAAAATGAACCGTGAGGAATTGTGCTGTTGTGGCAAGGCGTACACCATACTCAGGGTTACTTTTACATATACACACACATTACATTATTTTAGAGGTCCTCTGGCTGCACACTGTCCTGTCTGTCTGTTCTCCGATAAATTTGATATCATCCGGACCCGAAACACAGACTGTCCATAACCGTGCCTGATAGAATTCACGCATTTTTGTAGTTCTTGAAGAGCTTGCTGGCAACTGTAAGCATATGATTGGGCCTGTCCGACATTTTCGGAAGAGAAGAGATTCGCTCACGTTACTGCCGATAGCACATATCGAAAAAAAATAAAAAATAAAATTATATATATATATATATATATATATATATTAGTCGTTTTCGATACGCTGTAAATATGTAACATTTGTTATGTTATTTCCAGCGTGTAAAATGAACCGTGAGGAATTGTGCTGTTGTGGCAAGGCGTACACCATACTCAGGGTTACTTTTACATATACACACACATTACATTATTTTAGAGGTCCTCTGGCTGCACACTGTCCTGTCTGTCTGTTCTCCGATAAATTTGATATCATCCGGACCCGAAACACAGACTGTCCATAACCGTGCCTGATAGAATTCACGCATTTTTGTAGTTCTTGAAGAGCTTGCTGGCAACTGTAAGCATATGATTGGGCCTGTCCGACATTTTCCCAGTATGTTTTCAGGTGTTATTTTCGTCTGCTTGAACTATGTGAAACCTGATCTTTCCGTGACTCACTCCACTCGTTATCTAAAGTCAACGTGTGTCTTTGTCCGGAGACAAAGGACACGCTTGAAAAGTGGAAACTTTTTTTAAAGTTTAGTATCTATAAAAATTTGAAGCATTTTAGTATGAAAACGTAGCAAAGCGGTTGAGGTTTAGCCGAATATGTGAATGCAGAGAAACTCGACCATAAATCAAGACATAATGGCAAAAATGCACAGCATTTTGTGTCCTCATTGCTTTGATTTGAAATTGTGTGTGTGTGTGTGTATATATATATGTGTGTGTGTGTGTAATTGTGTTCTCAAATCTGTGTGATCACTTACATTACTAGTGTGTAAATCCTTTTTTGCCAAAGTAATGTTTTTAAAAGTTGTGACTTAAAATATTTTTATTTAATACTTTGGAAGATTCCGGCAACGGTTTCCAGTGTTTTCATGACCTGCATTGCTTTTAAAATAATGTTATGCAACCTACTGTTGTGATGTTTTTTTACAATATAGAATTAATATATTTTGGGCAAATGTTTGTAATTGAATGTTATTGTTTGAGTTTTAGGGACTTTTTTTGTTTGTTAGTTAATTAGATATTTGTGTGATACATGAGCTCTGTCTTCCCTCATTTTAGAGGTGGTTTCTATGCATGCACTCATTGGTGCTCATTGTGATCCAATCATTTTAAAGGGATATTATAAAATCTTTCTTCCTGTGTATTGATTTATTAATATTATTATTTTTATCTAGGTGTAGAAAATACATAGAGAAAATAGCGTTGGTGTTGGTGGTTTTCTGGGGCCTTAGTTGCTGAGATGCCTGCTCCTCTTCTGCTTCCTGACTGGGTGGTTTCAGAAACCCTCAGCCAATCAGATGCGTTTGAGTGTTGTTGGTCTCTCTCTCTCTCTCTCTCTCTCTCTCTCTCTCTCTCTCTCCCTTCCCTCCCTTGAAAAGTGGAAACTTTTTTTAAAGTTTAGTATCTATAAAAATTTGAAGCATTTTAGTATGAAAACGTAGCAAAGCGGTTGAGGTTTAGCCGAATATGTGAATGCAGAGAAACTCGACCATAAATCAAGACATAATGGCAAAAATGCACAGCATTTTGTGTCCTCATTGCTTTGATTTGAAATTGTGTGTGTGTGTGTGTATATATATATGTGTGTGTGTGTGTAATTGTGTTCTCAAATCTGTGTGATCACTTACATTACTAGTGTGTAAATCCTTTTTTGCCAAAGTAATGTTTTAAAAGTTGTGACTTAAAATATTTTTATTTAATACTTTGGAAGATTCCGGCAACGGTTTCCAGTGTTTTCATGACCTGCATTGCTTTTAATCTGTGTGATCACTTACATTACTAGTGTGTAAATCCTTTTTTGCCAAAGTAATGTTTTTAAAAGTTGTGACTTAAAATATTTTTATTTAATACTTTGGAAGATTCCGGCAACGGTTTCCAGTGTTTTCATGACCTGCATTGCTTTTAAAATAATGTTATGCAACCTACTGTTGTGATGTTTTTTTACAATATAGAATTAATATATTTTGGGCAAATGTTTGTAATTGAATGTTATTGTTTGAGTTTTAGGGACTTTTTTTGTAGATATTTGTGTGATACATGAGCTCTGTCTTCCCTCATTTTAGAGGTGGTTTCTATGCATGCACTCATTGGTGCTCATTGTGATCCAATCATTTTAAAGGGATATTATAAAATCTTTCTTCCTGTGTATTGATTTATTAATATTATTATTTTTATCTAGGTGTAGAAAATACATAGAGAAAATAGCGTTGGTGTTGGTGGTTTTCTGGGGCCTTAGTTGCTGAGATGCCTGCTCCTCTTCTGCTTCCTGACTGGGTGGTTTCAGAAACCCTCAGCCAATCAGATGCGTTTGAGTGTTGTTGGTCTCTCTCTCTCTCTCTCTCTCTCTCTCTCTCTCTCTCTCT
>NW_015506025.1:404283-408081 GCF_001515645.1 Sinocyclocheilus grahami
ACTGAGTCTGTTGTGTGTTTTTTTTTTTTCTCTCTCTCTCTCTCTCTCTCTCTCTCTCTCTCTCTCTCTCTCCCCTAACCAGAGCTTTGGAACAACTAAAAACACAATCGGAAAACAGCTTGTAGTAGCATAAATGATGTTTTTTTTGTTGTTGTTTTTTTTTTTTTACTGAAAGGCAGCTGAATATAATGTGGTATCCATACACACTCTGCCATTCAAGATTCTTTTGTCTCTTGTTTCTGTGCACCCTGTGCAGCCATTTTAGCTCCTGATTGAACAGTTTTTTTAAAGGTATTTGGCAAGGGTGGGTCAGTCATCTTGAAAACAAGCTGGCAGAGAGGATGTAGTTATGTAGTATGAATCTTTGAAAAATGGTATAAAGTGGCCACAACGAATCCCATTTTTGTTGTAAACGGCAATGCTTCTTGATGCGTCCCAGACAACAGGATAACCCCATACTCACCTGTCAATCAGCCATTCGTGTAATTTTTTTTTAACTTTGTTGGGTACTTGTGGCTTAAAAAAACACTGTTGTCCTATTGGATTGGAAAATTAAATTAGGACAAGTCTGTATATATGTCTAAACATGATGTCATGGGCATGGAATATTTCTAGTATCTATAGTATATCTCCGATATCAGGGTATTTCCTGTTAATTAACAATTTTTAGCCTAAGCCAGATTTAGTCATTCTGTCATGTTTTGTGCTTTTATATAGACCCTCTCTTGCTTTTTGTTTTTTCCTTTTTATTACAAATTAACTGACAAGTGGTCAATGAGTGTAGGAAGTGAAACTGAGTTTTCACTAAAAGAAAATTTTAATTTTCACCAAAACTTATGTTTTATCTAACAACCACATATTTTTTAAATTAAATATGACATGAGTGTGGTACTTTATATATATTTTTTTGTAGATGTTTTTTTTTTTCTTAGTGCATAACTTACATTTTTCACTTGTATTAGGGATGCATCGATACCAATACTAGTATCAGTATGCTCATGTACTTGTTCTGCCAGTAGGGCTGCACGATAAATCGAAATAGAATCGAAATCGCGATTCGCCAGAAGCTGCGATTGTCATGCGTATCTTTCAGTGAAGCACGGTTCTGTGATCAGCAGTAAATCTCCATCCAAAGGCCAGAGGGCGCTCTCGTGCTGAATCTCCAAATACACCTCGCAGAAGAAACTCAGGAAATGCCTATAGCGGTAGCGGCCATGATCGCGAACGATTTCTTCGATTTCATAATCGCACAATAAAATCGTCTGGGAAATTTATTTTTTTTTTTTTCGTAATTTGTCAGTGAACTACGGCTCTGTGTAGTAAATGCTGCTCCATCTGAAAGCACGTGATGATGATTTACTGCTGATTACAGAACCGGCATTACTAACAAAATGCGCATGACAATCGCATTCGATTAATCATGCAGCCCTATCTGCCAGATATGTCAATAGCAAAGATATAAAGAGAGAGAGAGTGTGTACTTCTGTTGAATTCTTTTCAATGCTGATTGCTCCCACACACACACGTCATTTGAACTAAAACTAATTTATATATATATGAGAAAAAAAATTAGCTGTTACGTGATTCATGTATTACCAGTGGTTCTCTAAATGATTACTTGCCCAACTCTCATTATTAGCTGTCATTCCTGTTGCATATGAGAAAAATCAAATGGCAAATGCTCAGAGTGTTACAAAATAGGCTAGCGATACTTGTTTAAACCACGCTATCTTGGTCCAATTCGATGCAGAATTCTCTGTTTGAAAAGACATGTCTCTGTGATTTAGACTAGTTTAGAGCTCTTGAAACACCTCTCTGACATTCTTAACAGCATTGACAGGAAAAATGGCATAAACATTGTGCCATGAATGATCCAGTTACAAGGCTTTACAGTCGACAAATCACCAAGATTTACTTTGGATTGAATATAGCAACACTGAATGTAACCATTTTATTTTGGCAGGAATATGGTGTATTCATATTAAATGTTATTGTTATATTATATTAAATGTATTACAGAAGTAATGCAATATAATTACAGTAATTTGTTATGATGCAATGATTATATATGTATATTCATATATTATTATATGTAATCATACAGGTGCATCTCAATAAATTAGAATGTCGTGGAAAAGTTCATTTATTTCAGTAATTAAAATCAAATCGTGAAACTCGTGTATTAAATAAATTCAATGCACACAGACTGAAGTAGTTGAAGTCTTTGGTTCTTTTAATTGTGATGATTTTGGCTCACATTTAACAAAAACCCACCAATTCACTATCTCAACAAATTAGAATATGGTGACTCAAAACTCAAAACACCTGCAAAGTTTTCCTGAGCCTTCAAAATGGTCTCTCAGTTTGGTTCACTAGGCTACACAATCATGGGGAAGACTGCTGATCTGACAGTTGTCCAGAAGACAATCATTGACACCCTTCACAAGGAGGGTAAGCCACAAACATTAATATTTTTATATATATAGGTAGGTGTGTGTGTGTGTGTGTGTGTGTGCACGCATATGATTACATATTATACAGGTGCATCTCAATAAATATATATATCACAAGATGGGTACACTGTTGTCATAAAGGGACGGACATGGTCAGCAACAATACTCAGGTAGGCTGTGCTGTTTAAACGATGCTCAATTGGTACTAAGAGGCCCAAAATATGTCATGAAAATATCCCACCACCAGCCTGAACAGTTGATACAAGGCAGGACGTATCCATGTTGTTTATGCCAAATTCTGACCCTACCATCCAGATGTCTCAGCAGAACAAGTCTAGCCATTTTCGTCTGACCCCTGGCATCAAGAAGTCATTTTCACCCACAGAACTACCGCTCACTGGATATTTTCTCTATTTTGGACCATTCTCTGTAAACCCTAGAGATGGTTGTGCGTGAAAATCCCAGTTGATCAGCAGTTTCTGAATTACTCAGACTAGCCCCTCTGGCACCAACAGCGATGTTATGTTCAAAGTCACGTCACCTTCCTTCCACATTCTGATGCTCGGTTTGAACTTCAGAAGATGTGATTGTCTTAGATATTTGCGATAATGATCAGTTGATCCTAGCCAGTGTTTTTTCCTTTGTTGTTTGATTAATATTTAACAACATAAGGTGACAGCAGTGTAATATACCATCTGCTGTCTGCAGTCTTTTTAAATATATTTTTTGTATATAATTGTATATTATTATACATATTTTAAAATTGTATTGCATAGCTGATGCTGCCATAATAATGACAAATTTCAAACGTTTGCATGCTTTTCTTCTTTTTTCTTTTTCTTTTTCTTAACAGCTCCCACTCGCTGTAGTGGCGCAGTTATGAAATATTGTCCTTATAAATAGTTCCTATCATTTCAGTAATAAATATGCATGCAAATTACAGTGAAGTGCAACAGTTACTATATGGTGTTTGGCAATGGTCAAAAATATTTAAAAGGTGAATTTTGAATCAATTTTGTCTACTGAAAATTTATTAAAAGGATGTTTCATCAGCTGAACAAATGACATGTTCTTAAACGGTGCAATCCATTGAACACACTATACTTCTATCCCTCACAGCCTCATTTTCCTTCCTGTCAAAGATTAAATATGTTGCTACCCTGACTAAAGTCTATGAGTCTGTATCTGACTCGAGACAAACAGAACTACTTCGCATTGCATACTTAAGGTTTGTGAGGCTTTATTTAAATTATGGACTGATTGATGTTCTAATTTATGTGCCAAGCTAATAGCTTCTTGACTGTACTTTGTATTCTATTAAAGTGTCTCCCCCCCCCCCCCCCCC
>NW_015506025.1:408359-444663 GCF_001515645.1 Sinocyclocheilus grahami
TGTCTTTTTTTTTTTTTTTCTTAAAATTTCCCCCCCCCCCCCCCCCAATTTCAAGACAAAATGTTACATTTATTTGTTGCATTTTTAAAATACACTTGGTTTTATTGCAGCTTTACTGAAAGGTATATTGTAATATAGCATTGTTGTTAGAAAGTCTTGAGACATTTTCTTTTGTCAATAGTCAAGCTGCTGTTCATACATCTTGTGTAAACTACTACGCAGGACCATTTTTGACTCCGGAAAAAAATGCCGTTGATATCAACATGCAACACCATAGATCATGTGAAATACCATGCACATCCTTTCACATCCGTTTAATGTATGTTGGAATAAATAAATCATGACAACAACTTCTGACATCCATTGTTTAAATGTTTATATTTCAAAAACAAACTGAAGTAGAAATATAATTAAAATGTTATAACATTTTTATTATATACTTTTATTGTATGCTACTCCTTTTTATAAAACGGCCTGATTTGCAATTTAAATATTTGTTTACAAATTACTTTAATAATGTACCAACTAACAGGGTTTATTGTATAGTTTATTGCATTAGTTGAGAGATTTTTTTTTCCTTGGGAAAAAAAAAGCATTGATGTATTGTAACTGATTGCCTGTATGTCCAATTAAATCGAGATCTAAATTGAATCAAATCGAAAGCTTGTGTATTGAAATCAAATCATGAAATTTGTCACAGTACCCAGCCCTTATTGTTACTGTCATTTTATTTTATTAGAGCCAATTGACTGTTTAGCACTTAGCCTAGTTATTTGTGGTAATGTATTGCTACTATTTGACAGTCACTTTTGAATTTGCTTCCAAAAAAATTGAGAAGCTTGTACAAAGATGATTTTTTTTCTGGTATGCTGACAGAACTGGTTGAGTATTGATAAGAATTTAAAAATTAAGAGCTGAATAAATTACATGCAGCCTGATATAACAATCTGGTATAGAATACATTTTTCTCATATAAAACCTCATAGAAATGCCTTGACTGACTCCATTGTATTTGGAACAAATTTAAATTGATATTTATTTAATTGTCATATTGATTCTTTTAAAGTGAACTGAACGTGAAAGTGAACTGACATGTGGCCAAGTATGGTGACCCATACTCGGAATTTGTGCTCTGCATTTAACTCATCCAAGTGCACACATGCAGTAGTGAATACACACACATTGCTGCGGTGCCCGAGGAGCAGTTGGGGGTTGGGTGCCTTGCTCAAGGGTCTCACCTCAGTCGTGGTATTGAAGGTGGAAGAGAGACCTGGTCATTCTCTTCCCCCCACCTACAATCCCTGCCGGACCTGAGACTTGAACCCACAACCTTTGGGTTACAAGTCCAACTCTAACCATTGGGCCATGACTGCCTCATAATAATTTTCTGGCCACTCTGCTATAAAGTGCATTAGTGGTGTCTTTGCTGCAATTTTCTCCCATCTCCACACATGATCTGTGGCCCTCAACCAGAGTGACCATTGTGTTCTTGGTCACTTTATTTGCCTTCTCGCCTGATTTATAAGTCTTGCCAGCTTAAGGAAGAGTCCTGGGTGTTCCAAACTTCTTCCATTTAAGCATTATGGAGGCCATTGTGCTCTTGGGAAACTTAAGTGCAGCGGAATTTTTTTTTGTAGCCTTCCACAGATCTGTGTCCTGACACAGTCCTGCCTGCAGGCAGATCCTTTGACCTCATGGCTTGGTTTTTGCTCTGATATGCATTTTTTTCCCCTTCCCCCAGCTGTTAGACCTTGTATAGACAAATTATGTCCAATCAATTGAATTTGCCACAGGTGGACTTCAATCAAAGTGCAGAAACATCTCAGGCTGTATCTGAAAACTGATAATTGCTGCCTTAATTGCAAATGTGTACGAGGCTTAAAGGGATAGTTCACCCAAAAATGAAAATTTGATGTTTATCTGCTTACCCCCAGGGCATCCAAGATGTAGGTGACTTTGTTTCTTCAGTAGAACACAAACAAAGATTTTTAACTCGAACCGTTGCAGTCTGTCAGTCTTATAATGGAAGTGAATGGAAATCACGGCATTGTACGGAGGAATGAAAGTGACAAGGCACATCTGAATCAAGTGATCGTGTCACATACTGTCTGCTGAGGAACCTGTATCTAATCGATTTTTGAAGCGATATACGCTTAGTTATCAACAAAGTTTAATTTTGTTGTAGATCATTAAACTGTTATTTTACTTCAGAAGCGATTTAGCTTAAAGGCTTGTTCACACCGGGACGAATATCGAGCGCGATTATCGCCGACATTTAACGCCTCGGGACTAAACAAAGGGCGCCAATGTGAGGGTGCACACCGACGCGCAAAACGCGAGGCATAAAAGCGTAATTTTTTTTTTTAAACGCCGTGGGCTAATTTTTTGGTTTGACATGCCGCGTTAAAAACTGGCCGACCAATGAGATTGGCGCTTTTGTTCACGTGCCTGGAGCTGCTGAAGTTACAGTAAAACACAACTTGGTGGCGCTCAAGCACAAAACGGTCTTGCCGAGCACACATTGATACCTAACGACAAAGAGGAAGTAAGTAGAGCAAGAAGATGCATCGAGGCAAGATGAATGTAGAGCTGCTGGTCTCATTGGTATGACAAATGCGACAGCGACTACAAAAATCTCGATAAGAGGGCGTTGTAATGGAGAGGAATTGCAGATCAAATAGGATTCGATGTGTACCAGGGTATTTCTGTTTTTCATTAAGCGCCATTTAATGTCAGGGAGTGAATTTGCACGTTCACTTGGCTCATCGCCTGCGAAAATCGCTTGGGTATGAACACAAAACAAAAGACGCGTCGAAAAACGTCGGCGATAAGCGCGCACGAATAAACGTCCCGGTGTGTACGAGGCTTAAAGGGATAGTTCACCCAAAAATGAAAATTTGATGTTTATCTGCTTACCCCCAGGGCATCCAAGATGTAGGTGACTTTGTTTCTTCAGTAGAACACAAACAAAGATTTTTAACTCGAACCGTTGCAGTCTGTCAGTCTTATAATGGAAGTGAATGGAAATCACGGCTTTGAGAGTTAAAAAAAACATACACAAACAAAACCAAATTAAACCCTGCGGCTCGTGACGATACATTGATGTGTAAAGACATGAAACGATCGGTCTGTGCAAGAAACTGAACAGTATTTATATCGTTTTTTTACCTCCGATGCACTGCAATGTCCGAACTGTCCTGAGCGCGTTCTCAACAGCCGGCGCTAGTGTTGGGTCGTTCTTGAACGATTTGTTCATTTTGAACAAATCTTTAATGTGACTCGGGAGGAATGAGTCGTCTCGGGGAGTGATTCGTTCAGTCGCGCATGTGCAACAATCCTGTACTGGAATTAGTCAAGTAGTTCACCTGTTTCGAGTCTTCGAGTTTTTCCCGAGTCGTTTGTTCATCACATGACAGACCCATAAGCTTAACCTACGCAGTCTGAACCGGAAAGAGAATTGATTAGTTCATCTCTCGAGTCTTCGGGTTTGAGTCATTCATTCATCACGTGACAGCCTCATAAGCTTACCCTATGCAGTCTGAGCTGGAAAGAGACTTAATAATAATAACCAACTCTTTATTACCTTTGTTACAACATTCAGTGTTATGGAAAAGAACCATCATGACAGAAATTCACACATTTATAAACTGTAAGAAGTAAAAAGCTACAATTTGAGACCAGAAACGCATCACATAACTGTAAGAGTAAATAATTATAATAATGATGATAATAATAATAATAACTATGCACCCGTTTGTAAGATGGCTTGTAAATTAACTAATTTCTCTATCCAATGCTGTCACGTCACGTGTCAAAAGAACGAACGATACGAAAGACTCGAGAGATGAACTAATCAATTCTCTTTCCGGCTCAGACTGCATTGGTTAAGTTTATGGGGCTGTCACGTGATGAACGAACGACTCGGAAAACCCGAAGAGAGAGATGAACTAATCAATTCTCTTTCCGGCTCAGACTGCATTGGTTAAGTGTATGAGGCTGTCACGTGATGAACAAATGACTCGGAAAAACCCGAAGACTCAAAAGATGAACTAATCAATTATCTTTCCAGCTCAGACTGCATAGGTTAAGCTTATGGGTCTGTCACGTGATGAACGAACGACTCGAAAAAACCCAAAAACTGGAGAGCTGAACTAATCAATTCTCTTTCCGGCTCTTTATGGGGCTGTCACGTGATGACGAACGACTCAAACCCGAAGACTTGTCAGATAAGAGGTGAGGTGAGCTAATCATAGACTGAAGACCCAGGTAAACAATTAATTAATCTTTTCTGTTTCTTATTGCAGTTTTGTATTGTTTGTAGTGTGATCAACGTTTGCGTTAGTAGACGTGTTAGGGAAGTAACAAGTAACATTTTAATTGTATTTTGCTAAAATGAACGAAATGACTCGGAAAAAAGATTCCTTCATTTTGCTGAACGAGACTCAAACGTCCGAGTCGGTAAAATGATCCGAACTTCCCATCACTACTGGAAAATGGGGCGGGGAGCAGCAGCTCATTTGCATTTAAAGAGACAGGCACGAAAAACAGCGTGTTTTACTCTCAAAGCCGTGATTCCCATTCACTTCCATTTATAAGACTGACAGACTGCAACTGTTTGAGTTAAAAATCTTCGTTTGTGTTCTACTGAAGAAACAAAGTCACCTACATCTTGGATGCCCTGGGGGTAAGCAGATAAACATCAAATTTTCATTTTTGGGTGAACTATCCCTTTAAGGCTGCAACAAAAAGTGAAAAAAGTAAAGGGGTCTGAGTACTTTCTGAATGCACTGTATGTTTGGTTGTTGTTGAATAAATTATGCTAGCGATCAAATATTAAACAGTAATCCATATTTGTCTATATGATCAGCAGTTCTGTTACCCTGCTTTCAAATTACAAAGGTGAAACATTCCTTCACCCAGGTTTTTTTGATGGCCATTAGATAGATTATTATTCTGTTATGTAATCTTAATCATAAAGAAATTAAAAATGAATAAAAAAAAGGAAGTAAACACTGTAACTACCAACAGTAATCTAGTGTACCCATGGACACTTGGAAACATTTTTTCTCAAAGGCCAGGTAGCATTTATTATGCATACAGTACACAGTGACTATATGGCAAATGAAAATTGTGCAGGAGGGCTTGAAATTTGGTATTTAAAGTTCATTGACAGCAGGAAATCTCTGGGTGCATTAACAGACAGTCACAACATTCAAGTAGGACACTTACAGAATGGACACATTTATGTAGATTGATATAATGCATGCTTTAAAAGAGCTAATAACTTGATTAGCCGAAGTTTGCAGAGTCTGTAGGCCGAAGTCTGTATTATTATATACTCAAAAACCTGTGCAAATCTCGTACAAGATAGGTAAGATGGTCATACAAGATGAGGTTGTTTTGTCAGTGAAGGAGATGCCTAATTATGCTGAAAACTGTTTGTGTCAAAATGGCTTGTTGCTTAAAAAAATGACTTCCTGTGTGCTAAAGTTCGGCTCAACACCAACAGTTGGCCTTCAGTACAATTCCAAGTTGTCGTAACTCAGTATAAATACTAAAATGATTTTGTAAGCAACAAATAAACTGCATTATATGCCTGATGAGAAATCTGCTGCATTAAGCCTTGCCAATTGTTGCATATTTTTCAACAAGCGTTTCAACATGAACAACACATTCGGCTTGACTTTTTGTTTTTTTAATCTTTTTTTTTAAATGACATTTGACAACTATCCTTTAAAACATGCAGCTAAATGCAGTTTAACTAACATGATTAGAGATTGTGTATTTGCTGGGGAATATCAATCTATGTTTAGCTTGCTGGACACTTGTTGATCTCTGAGTCTAAACTCAGTATAATTTAGGATGAGCAAAGGACGGATGTTTAGCAAGGTTTAAAGATTGGTGTTGTTAGGTCTGCAGTCTCACCATTTTTGTTTTGTCCGTGCATAAAGTAATTCCATGTTCACTTCTACAGCACTGCGTTTTAGTAATTGAGGGTGAAATGAATTATCTCAGCTGGCCCACTTGAACTTACACATTAGACTTAATATTCAAAAAATTTATGGAATGAATGTAACTTTTAGTCCCACCATATTGTTCTTCCCTTTCTTCTCTTGGTGATTTTCTTCAGTTAGCAGAGTAAAGACATGTACCACAGTTTAGCAACCAGAGACTACATTTTACAGTAATCATGTTATACATTCGAGTGCTATACAACCCTGCATGTACAAACCAGTATGAATGGTGTATTAAAAAGCCAGCTGAAAAGTTTGTATCTAGCAACAGAGATACTTTTTTTGTGTGTGCTATCAATTTAGCACGTTTTAAGGTTGCATTTACACACATGACATGTTCTTAATCCTCTCTCCCTCTCTGTGGTCTATGGTTTTAGGTCTCCTGATGTGCGTGACGTGGCATAGCAGCGCCCCATCTGAGGAGTGCTTCACTGCTGCCATTAGGAGCCCTTGATTCTCCTCTTCCCTCCCCTCTCCCTCCCCCCCCCCCCCCCCCCCCCCCCCCCCCCTGCTGGATCAGAGTAAGTTTCTGTTATGAGCCCTTTTTCCATCAAAATGGTTCTGCTTGCGGGTTCCTGGTTGGTGCTTATTCTCAACATGAAGCATGCATTTCCATAGCAGAAAATTAGTTTCAGTATACTTTGGACTAGGGCTGGGCGATATAGCTAAAAAATGTATCAACGATATAATGTTTCATATCGTTCGGTATCGATAATTATTGACTTTTTTTTATAACCTTTTTTTAAAACAAAGAGCAATAGAATTTTTTTTTTTAATTTAACCACTGTACTTTTAAATTAACCCAATTTATTGAGACAAACAACAAATATTTTTTGTTTTAACAAACACAAAATAAAAATTAAATATCTAATTTCTAATGTTTTATATGCAGATTAAATAGGTTTTAAGGAAACTTTTGTCTTGTCTCCCGAGGCCACAAGAGGGCGCAATGAGCAAAACAATGCAGCTCATTTAAATTGTCAATGCAAGGAACTAACTTAAAAACGTGCATTACGTCTAAATTAAGAAAATAGCATCATGTATTTATGCATTGCTTAATCCAAAGTCATTTATAGCACGTGCCTATATCGTGTGCTATATCGAACATTTTTTCTATCGTTATCAAAGAAGGTGTACCATCGATACCGTTTTATCGCCCAGGCCTACTTTGGACTATAGTCACATAACACTGCAACAAAACCTGTTATGTCAAGCCTGTGGAAACACAGAGTAAGTAGCCGGCTGGGCACTGGCCAAGAATGGTGTCTGGCACAGAACATGCACCATTTCGGTGGAAAAGGAGTAGTGAGGGTTGTTTATTTAGTGCATTTTTTTTTCCATGGTTAAGAGTAACTGTTACATTAAGAGAGAAATATGAAATTCACTGTGGAGTTCTGTGAAGGCAAATGCATTAGTTTAGACTGAGAAAAATAAACTGAATAATTTTGTCTTGCATGTTAGCCTGTATAGCTGGGAATACCTGATTCATTAAAAAATGTACTGAAACACTTGCTCATGCTGAATGGCCAATCACAAGCCAATCAATCAATCAATACTAAAAATTCTTTGGTGCCAAGTCAAACACTCAAGATAGATTTCTCTTTGTTCAATGTTTAGACAATTTTTTTTCATGATGTTCTGATGATGTGCTGATGTTCCCCCACACTATATTTATCTTGGATCACATTTGTTGTAAAAATATCCTAAAAAATGTGATTGGCTGAGTTGAAAGACTAAGAGGACATAATTATTATCCAATCAGTTTGAACATGGTTTCCATAACCACCACCTCTTTTCTTTTGAACAAGGTACTTTTTCATTCCTCCTGACCACCAAAGGCAGTGCTAAACACTAGTGGATCATTGTGGCACCAGCCAGATAGAAAATGCCAACAACATCATTGTGACAACAAGCCAAAAATTATAAGCTGCAGTAGCTCAGCACTCAGGCTTTTTTGCTTTCATGCCTTCTAGAGATTTTTCATACTGCAGCTTTTTGAAGTTGATTATTATGTGTCTATGTTTTGGAGGTGCTGGAGATGGTGCTGTTTGCAAATATTTTGGTCAATATTGACACATAGTTGTTATTATTATTTAACATGAAAGTCTTATATCACACAAGTCATTTTGTTTCACGATGGTTAGATGTCATGATATGATTTTTTATTTATTTTTTATACAGGAATTAAGGGTTTTATCATGCCAAAATTGTAGATATCATTCTTGGTAACAATTCAGATGCGACAGCAATAACTAGTATTATTCAATTCATTTCAAGTCACTTTTTTATAGCGCTTTTCACAATACGTATAGTTTCAAAGCAGCTTTACAGAAATGTAATGTTTTTGCATTACAGTTAAGATACAAGTCATGTGGTTAGTTAACATCACATATTAATTTAATCAGAAACAATGAACACCTAAGGATGAGAATCCTTAGAATGTAGAAACAGAAACGCAAATGGAGATTAATTAGTGTAGCTGTTGTTTATAACATTTCAAACAAAAGACAATCATTTGCATTTGATCAGAATATAACTACAGTACAGTGTTATGAGATGAATTATTAGACTAATCTAAGTAAAAAAAAAAACTGCAGTTATTGAAGAGAAGTAATGACATACAGTCACTAATAAAAACAAAGAACCAAATTACAAGCAACAGGAGAACTAAATACAACTGAAAAGATACAAATGAAATTTCAGTTTTTCAGGTAGGTCTATCTAACATAATTATGAATACAGAAATTTAATTGAGAATAAATGACTACATAGTCATCACTATATGAATTAAACTTATGTTGAGTCCAATATATTGATACATTTGAATTTATCCAGGATTAAAACAAGGCAAAATAAGAGCATCATTGCCAAACAGCATTTCACACAATAATATATTTATAATCATTTTATATATCAAAGTTTTTAGTAGTTTTTATTAGAGCCCGACCGATATATCGTTTTGCCGATATTATCGGCGAAATGAGCCTGTCGCTGATATATCGGTATCGGCGAATATGCCGCCGATATTAACTTTTTTTTTTTACAGAACATATAATGCAGATAAAATGCTTGAAATGGTGTAATGGTGTAAAATACTTAGTTTGTCCAGCAGAGTGCGCTCCATTGTTTGCTATTGGCGACCTGGATTAAACGCTTTAAATCTCAAGTCTATGGAAAACCATTGAAACTTTGAACTGCCATATCTCCATAACGGTGTGGCGAATCCGCACCAAATTCGGGGGATCCCTTCAGCTCGAGGAACCCTCTCGAATGCTAATCGAGTGTACGTCTAGAGGCCCTCTTTCGAATGAGACCACCCCCGCGTGGATAGCCCCCGGGCTTCGGGAGTTATGGGTGGTTAAATTCGCGGTCTGGCACCGACCGATCTAGCGATCCCGGGGGGCTACCGACGCGCGGAGGGTGGCGTTCGAGAGGGTTCCTTGAGCTGAAGGGATCCCCCGAATTTGGTGGAGATCCGCCGGCGCGTTCGTGAGATAGTGACACCAGTCAACACTTTCCCTTCAAAGGTCTCTTGTTCAGGGAACATTCATGCATTGTCTTATTCGACCGTAAGTGCCCTGCGAATTGGACTTCATGTGAAATTCTGCCATGATTCCAGTTCAAAGGGAATGTACACGTTACATTCAAAGGGCATTATTGTATTTATTTACAGAGGTAGGGGAGAGCGGGACACAAGTAACACTTTTTGACTTTCTCAGTTTGTCCACATGGGGTTCAGAATATATATATTTTTTATCCACTGTAATTTTACACTTGTCTAATACAAATATGTTGCTTTGTTTCATAATCTTATCTGATCGAATGAAAAAAATATACAAGACAAACTAAAGTATGTTGTTAGTAAATATATATATATATAATTTTTTTTTTTCCAAATAAAATAATGCTGTTTTTTAAGAATGAAAAATAATCTGATTTTGGAGTTTGACAATGAACACATTGCAACCAGGCTTGGGACGGCCCACATAATAAACGAGCAAAAATGCTTTACATGTCTTGAAATAATAATTTCTAAACATTAAACATTGACTGTCGGTCTTTATTCACCTGTTTCTCGTTGTTTCTAATTAAAATTAATTAAAGTAAATAGTGTAAATTACATCGCTAATGTCATAGAATAGCACATTGTAACGCAGTGTTACAACGTGCCCCATCTGCGCAACTGGAATTTAAAACTGGTTAGTGTCTTCTGCTAGTAATCAAAGCATTAAAAAACGATCTGAACTGATAAATAACAGATTGGAGATTAAAATAATAGCAGATTTGTCAAATTTTAAATGAATAATAAAAACTGAGATAAAAAATGTACTTAAGCCAGAATTTAAATTTTACTGTGGTAAAATAAATATTCAAACCATGTGTGTTACAAGTAACCCCCTATTACTTTGTGCATCGCGCCTCCCTATATTATATTATTTCACACTTCTCTAGTAAGTTTCGTCTGTGTGTGAAGACGGTAGCGCAAATCCGTGAATGAATGTTCCGAAGTGAAATAAACTTCAACGGAATAAAGTTGAATTTAATTGAATTAAAGTTGAATAAACTTCAACTTTACTGTTCAGTGCACTAATGTCAGTCTCATTTTGGATAGTAAAGTTTATTGTTAAATGCCCTTGCATATCTCCGTCACCATTATAAGTGTTTGATCACCGCATTTGAGTGATCATTGCAAAAAATGTGTTTATGTATATATATTCTGTTTATGTATATACTGTATTCTATATATTGTACCAGTCAAATGTTTGGATACACGAATGGGAAAGTGTCCAAACATTTGACTGGTATTGTACTATAATATACACAAAGAATATCGGCTGATATATCGGTATCAGCCTTTTTTTACTCCCTAATATCGGTATCAGTATCAGCCCCAAAAAACCCATATCGGTTGGGCTCTAGTTTTCATAATTGTTTTATATATAAAAATAATTTGATTTAACGGTCAGCCATAACTGGTGTTAACCATTTTGATGCAGCTTGTCCATTAGTCTGAGTTTTATTTCTGTAGTGCATGTGCACCATGGTTGTTTTGTGATGCTCCACCTTATCTGCAGAAGACAGTAATCTTAATTTGGAGTCACTTAAAGGGAATCATTTGTTTGTACTTTTTACTTAACAGATGATGTTTTGATTTGTTGCTTTGTAAAATATCAAGGCAAAAAGAACCAAAAGAAATCAGTGTGAGATGTTAAATGTGCCTTTACAGACAGCAAGCTATCTGAAACACCAGGCTGTTTCTGGAACATGTTCAAAAGCTGGGTCTATTTGTAAATGAGACGAAGCATATTTTTTGGGATACCTCTGAATTCTCTTACAATGTCTGTCAACCTGTTACATTGCTTGGGAAACCAGCATTTTACAGATCCAATTCTGGTTTAGTGTTTGCAGCACGGAATAGGCTACTTCTACAGGTTATAGGGATACTGCATGGCCTTGATGACCTGGTTCAGGTGTGTTTGATCAGAGTTGGAGTTAAAAGGTCACACTACACTTTTCATTCCATTGACTTTCATATGCATGCGAATGCAGCATTCGCTATGCTTCTCAAGATCATGAGATCATGCAAATTTAACTGCCTCCATGTTTGGGTTTGATGAACTCTCGTTTGCGAATTCATATCACACGACGACATATGACCAATAGAAGAATTCTGCTCTCTTAGCTGAATTAAAAGAATGCAAACTTTGAATCTGCGAGTTTGCATGCTCATTCTAGTGTGATTGTGGCAAAACATGGTAGCTCTCCAGGAGCAGGGTTGAATTTGTGAATTGATAGTGGAAATGGTTGGAAATTCTGACAACCAGTGTCAGACAATCAGGTAGCAGATTCTCTTTCCAGAAATTTGTTTTAAACAGGAGAATTGAGGCTTCACTCAGATATAGTGCAGAGGTCCACTGAGGCAGATGTGGAACTTCGCATCCGAAGTGACCACTCAGTGTTGCTCATGGTTTGCAATGACAAAAGGAGTCTAGCCAGGTGAGGCAGGATTTGCTTTCTCTTAAATGACTAAACGTCCTACTCCGTTACCCCATATCCCACTTTTATATTACACAGTATCTTCCTGCACAAGCAGAGTACTCTGTGGCACCTTGATGGCCTGCTGATCCATATTACCTCTACTCTTAAAACTTTTAGGCAGTAATATGGGGCAGCTTCATTTGTAAATTTCATCTTCTTTTAAATGGATGGCTGTGTTTGGGTTTTCTCCAACAACTTGAGTGTGGCATTGGGTCCAACCTTTTTCTAGTACAGTGGTTCTCAACCCTGGAGGCCCCACCTGTTGATCTAGGTCAATTTTTTTAGGAAAACATGTGCTTTGTTTGGTGGGGCTCCAGGAACAGGGATGAGAGCACCTATTCTAGTGGATTGTGAACCTGCTGTTGTTCACTCCATTACTACCCCTAGGGCAACCTCCACATGATTACGCTATGCTTCAGGTTGGGATCTGTTCTCTGGCTGCCACCAGTCTCAAACAGATCAGTTGTTTGTTTGTAACACTAATGTTTTTAAGGGTCCTCCCGTGTCAAAGCAGAGGCCATTTGGATTGTGAAGGTTACCACTCAAGTCTATAGAAAGGCCCAGTGGCTCATACCTAGTGGAATCACTTGTTATTCCACTAGAGCTGCCTCTTCATCTTGGATTACCTTTGCAAGGAGTTTCCTTAATGGACTATGCTTATTGCATCATTTTAGGTTTTCTATTTGTGAGTTCTGCAGATCAATATGTTTGACCTTAATTACTTTTCAAGTGAGAGGCATTCCTTATGACTTTCTTGTTATGGGCCATCCACTAGTTCTTAGCACTATTTCTGGTGGGCAGGAGGAATGAAACAACAGTTGTGGGTTCTGTTAATTACAGATGATCGCCATAGTGCTTTGTCACTCTGAAACCTCAGAGCTTATTTTGTGACGTGATTTTGTTGATTTATCCACTCAGTCTATCTTATCTGACTGGCGCTGTGATGATCCACTAGTGTTAAGCACTGTCTCTGGCAGTCATCTGGAGTTTACAAAACCACATTTACCTATATAACTAGCATTTTATTTGCCAGCTTCTCAAAAATCTTTCTTTCTCTCAGTCCTGAGTCAGTTGAAGCGAGCCCAGCAGTAAATGAGAAAAACTACTCAAGTCGCAGCTGTGGGAATGCACAGAGTCATGGATATGGGGGCCTTCCCTATGCTGTAAGTTGATTTTTATTCTCGTTTAAAATTTTTACAAATTAAGGATGGACCTTTTTCACATTTACGAGTTTCTCAGCAGCGGAAGTCGTCATTGTTGGGTAAATTTCCATAGCGGTGAATGGGAGACTACAAAATTTTTTTTAAATTTTTTTTCAGCATTCCCTTTTGCTCAAATTGAAAAAGGAAAAACTCTACAATAATGTTTTCATGACTTTCAAAAAGAAAAAAAAATGGAAAGAGAGACTGATAACGGCAGTCAGAAGAGAAAACGGTGTCAAATTTACCTTCACTCCCATAGACGCTGTATTAGAAACAACCTCACAGTAGTGGTAACTAGTTTTTTGTAATTTGATGCAAAGGTAATACAATACAAAGTGTTATGAATGTACTTACAATTTAAAACAAAATATAAAAAACTGCAGGATTTGTGATGCTGATGACCATTAAAATGCAATATCACAGTCTGTGAAAAGGGTCCATTAAGTGATATTGTCATTTTAGCCAATGTGTAACCCAATAGCACCTCATTAATGCATGTAGGAGCCGAAATGTGTTTTAATAAGGTGATATGTTATTCTCATTTTGACCACTGAGTTGTGCTCTGAACGATACAAGATTTTAGTATATAGTTAGCCCTCCTACTGCTGTAGGTAGGTATTTGACCCAGAAAGGCAAAAGGTTTTTGACCATATCGCAAAGCATAGCAACGTAGCGCAGGGACACGCAACATGCGACAAGCGCGAAACTGCTGGACGTTGTAAACTTTGCTTTGGTGTATATATTGGATATTGAACTTGACATTATTCAATTTGGTGTTTTGTGGAACCAATAAACTGTGTATGTTGATGCAACAGAAGAACGATCATCTCGTTCATTATGGAGACATGCAATAAGGAAGAAAACAACATTACATCAAACAAAGTAAGCGTGTCAAAAACCTTGGCTTGTTGAACTTGGCTTGTTGAACTTTGCTTGTTGAACTTTGTTTGGAAACTTTGACACGTTTGGATACAAAACAAAGAGGACGCGATGTTAATGGGAGTCGATGGATTTCGTCTGTGTTGGGGAGTACTTCTGCAGTTATTTATTACTGTAAAGGACGTCCCGATGCTGGATTTATGACTTCTAAAGCCAGCTGAGGATCATCTAATGGCGCCCAACACACTGAGGCTGAGGTATGTGAAGCGCTACTCTGTTTAATGGCTTTTAAGTTGTGTGCACAATAAAAATGCATTAAAATGTCTGTTCGCGATGCGGGCAGATAATAGACTTTGGTTATTGACTGTCTGTTGCAATGAACTATTAAAAGTAGGCTATACCTTATGGAGATTCGCAACGCAACGTCGGATAAAACTGTGGGGTCTGGTGTGTCAGCTGCTAGTAAATCAAACAGTGTGGTTAGCAATGTGGAAGTACAAACTGAAAAACGCGTGGTAAAGCTTTCATTTAAAGCATTATCTGATAAATTAGATAAGTTGCAAGCTGTCAGAAAAGCCAAGCTGAATAAGGCAAATAATATAAGAAAAGCCTTGCAAGGTTTTATTCAGAAGGGTAACAAATTACAGGTACAGAGTGCACTTGAAGAGCTCATTGAGATATGTGATAATGCAAAAAGCATGCATGAATCTGTATTGGGTTTACTGCCACCTGATGAAAGGGAAGAACATGAAACGTGGTTTAAAGCAAAATGATGATTAATGATGAGTGCATTGTTAATGCAAACCAATGGGTTTTGTGTAATGAAGGTAATGTGTTTGTAAGAGAATGTGATGTTAATGATGATGGCATTAATCCAAATGATAGTGTCTAATGTTGATAGTAGTAAACGTTGAAAAAAAGCAGCAAGAGCAGTAGTAGCTACAGCACCTCATCCTCTGCAAGGATGAAAGCAGAGGTAAATAGAGCTGCACTTGTTGCTTGTGTTGTAGCTTTAAAGAACAGGCATGCCCTCAAGAAGCAGGAGCAGCAGTTAAAAAGGAGAAGAAAAGGGAAAAGCCTGATTTGGAGGCTGAACTAGCTGCATCCACTGCTAAGCTGGCAGTGTTAGGGGTTTTTGAACAAAAAAGAGCTTCTCAAGGATCTGCAAGTGTCATGAATTCCCATTAAGAAAAGGAAGCAAAGAAAAGTTAATCTAGCCATGGGTTAAACCCTATGGCACAGGAATACAAATCTGGAGCAGGGAAAGCAGTTCAACAAAGTGTCTGTTTACTACCATCTGGCCAAATAGTTGATGTGCGACCTAAAACAAGTGAGAGTTGGATTAACACTGCTACAAGCCAGCAGTATGGATTTAATAAACAATGGCAAGCAACAGTTGTACATGGAACATCACAGCATACAACTTCTCAATTAAAGGACAAGCAATCTATATACTATGATGCAACTGGTCAGAATCCATCTAATGATATACTTACCATCATGCATAGGCAAAATGAGATCACAACTGCCTTGGTTCAACAGCAGCATTCAATGTCATTGCCACCATGAGATATTCCCATATTTGACAGGGATTCTCTTCAATACAGAACCTTTATAAAAGCCTTCGAGCACGGTGTGGAAGGAAATGCCAGTAAGGCAGATTGTTTGTACTATTTAGAACAATTTACGAGAGTTGTTTTGTAGGTGTCAACATATGGCGTGGTTACACAGTAGCAAAGAGTATTTTACAGGAACATTTTGGAAATGAATATAAAATTGCTACTGCTTAAATTGAAAAAGCTCTGCCTTGGAGACCGGTGAAATCTGACGATGTGAAATCACTGCAGTGCTTTATGTTTGTGTGGGTGTTGCAATGTAATGGAGGAGCTCCAGTACATGCAAGAACTGGATATGCCTGCAACCATGCGAAGTGTTGTTTCAAAATTGCCATTCAAGCTGAGGGCTCAGTGGAGAATAACCGCTTATGACATAATGGAAACATGTAACCGCCAAGCTTGTTTTATTGATCTGGTCACATTCATTGAACGTCATGTCCGGATTCTTTCTGACCCTCTGTTTGGTGATATTCAGGAGTCATTGTTTGGTGTCACTTGAACAAAGACACTGACCAGATTTAAGTCACAGCCTAAGGAAAGAATGAAGGGAAATACTTTTGCTTCTACGGTACCAAACATAGACTCACGTTCAGTAATTGGGAGTTCAAAATCAGACTCGGGGAAGGCTGACATGGTTGTTTGCCTATGCCGTTCTAATAATCACTCATTGGAGGAGTGTGATCAGTTTAAATAAAAACAAAAGCATAAAGAAAAGATATGTTTTCTCAGGGAAAATGGAGTTTGCTTTGCATGCTTGTGTACTGGGCACATGAGGAGACCATGTAAAGGGCATTTAACCTGCAAAGTTTGTCATCAAACTCACCCTACGGTGCTTCACATCAAAGGGCAATCAGCAGCTGTGAAACAGTAATCATTGGATAACAAGTTAGTTTCTTGCAAAAACATGTGGGCATACAGGGGCCCGTAAGGACCTATGTGCATTGTCCATTCTCCTAGTACAATTTAAATCCATTAAAGGAAACAAGATCACAAACATATGCATTCTTGGATCCAGGTAGTTCAGCTACATTCTGTTCAGAACAGCTTATACAGAAGCTGAATATTTCAGGTAAACGGGTCACATTTCTGCTCAGTAAAATGGGGCAACAAGCCATAGTTCCAGCTTACTCTTGACTGGGTTGGAAGTATCTAGTCTGGATGGCATTAACTTTTCATCTCTCTGAGGTTCTCACACAGCAGAAAATGCCAGTAGGTACTGACAACTTGATATAATCTGAAGTTTCCATACCTATCAAAGGTGCACATCCCAAACATAAAAGCAAATGTCTACTTGCTGATTGGTACCAGTGCTCCAAAGATGTTGGAACCTTGGGAGATAGTAAACGGCTATGGGACTAGCTCATATGCTGTTAGGACAGTGTTGGGATGGGTTGTCAATGGTCCACTGAATGGAAACAGTGGTGCACTAGATATGGAGCCTCCAACTGCTACAGTGAATAGGATTGCGGTGTGCAGATTGGAGGAAATAATAATAATGAATAATTCCTTACATTTATATAGCACTTTTCTGGGCACTCAAAGCGCTTTACATAGAAGGGGGAATCTCCTCAACCACCACCAGTGTGCAGTATCCACCTGGATGATGCGACGGCAGCCATATGTTAATCAATAAATAAATGTTAATCAATCCATACAATCATGACTTTAATGAAAGAACTGTGACGATAGAAATGTCGAGGGAGGACATCAGGTTTATGGAAATCATGGAGCAGTCAGAGGTACGTCAAGATGGAAAGCATTGTTTGAAGTTACATTTTAAGACTAAAGAAGTCCATCTGCCTAACAACAATCTGGCAAAGCAACAGATCCTTGGTTTGAAGAAAAAGTTTCTCAACAACCATGGTTTTCACCAGGAATGTGCAGGATACATGAATGTCATTAGCAAGGGATATGCAGAAGTACCACCTCAAGAACAGCTGCACTGTGAAATTGGGAAAGTATGGTACATCACTCATCATGGTGTCCACCATCAAAGAAAATTGTCTATTTGTGTAGTGTTTGATTGTGGAGCAACGTTTCAGGGAACACCGTTGAACAACAAACTTCTGCAAGGTCCTAATCTTACCAGCTTATTTCTTGAAGTTCTCACTCGTTTCAGACAGTAACCCATAGCTTTTATAGGTGACATTCAGTCTATGTTCCATCAAGTGAAGGTTGCTAAAGAAGACAGAAATTTGCTTTGTTTGCTTTGGTGGCCAGATGGAAACATCTCTGAAAGACTTGTGGAGTATAGGATGACTGTACATCTATTTGGTGCGGTTTCCTCTCCAAGCTATGCAAGTTATGCACTAAGGAAAACTTCAGATGACAATCAATTTGATTTTCCATCTCATGTGATTCAATCCCTCAAGCAGAATTTCTACGTGGATGACTGCTTGTTGAGTTCAACTACGGAAAGAGGAAGCTATAAAGATGATGAAGGCTCTTTTTGCTCTGTGTCAGAAAGGGTCTCAGTGGGGCAAAGGGCCAAAGTTGAAAGTTGAAATTTAGATAGAGATGAACTTCCAATTGAAAGAGCATTGGGCCTACAATGGTGTGTGGAAATGGACTCATTCCAATTCAAGTTGGAGGTAAAACATCAGTCTCTTAACAGACTTGGCATGCTTTCAATCACCAGCTGTACGATCCTCTGGGGTTCCTATCGCTAGTCATGTTGTCTGCCTAGATGATACAACAGGAACTTTGCAGGAGAGGTTGTGGACAGGATGGTGCCATACCACAGGACATTTTAAGCTAGTGTAAAAGATGGTTGGAAGATCTGGAGTTGTTAGCTGCATTCACTGTGGACAGATGCATTAAGCCAGGAGATTTTGAAGAACTTAGGCACACTCAACTACACCATTTTGCAGCATGCCAGTGAAAATGGATACGGCACAGTGACATATATCAGAATGTCTAATCATGAGAACTACATTCACATTGCCTTTCTTTTTGGTAAAGCCAGAGTGACACCACTGAAGGCTGTAACCATTCCCCGTTTGGAGTTTATGGCAGCTGTGCTTGCTACCAAGGTGGACGCAATGTTAAAAGAAGAATTGAAAATCCAGATAGATGTTTCAGTGTTCTGGACTGGCAGTACTTCAATATTGAAGTACATCAACAATGAAGACAAGCATTTCCGTACATTTGCGACCAACAGGATCACAACCATTAGAGAAAGAGTTGAACCCTCACAATGGAGATATGTCAGTTCTAAGGACAATCCAGCTGAAGACTCATCAAGAGGAAAGGTCAGAGACTTTCTGAAGAACATTTGGTGGCTTGAAGGTCCAGCCGCCTTGTGGTTGCAGGAGGAGCATTGGCCTATAGGCACACTAAAGATCTCAATAGACTCTGATGAAACCGGGATCAAACAAGAAATCACAGTAAACCTCATTAGTGCGAATGAAGTGATTAATCCTACTGACCAGCTAATTGCTTACTTAGGTGGAGTAAGCAATTGGAGGAGGCTCAAAATATGTCACCTGGTTTCTAAAGTAGAAAATGATCTTGTTCGAAAGAATTTGCTTGGGAAAGAAGCAGAAGGATACAAATGCTGGTCATCCAAAGAACCAAAGAATCCAAAGGATAATGGCATACAGTCTATTGGGAGCAGAGAAAGCCATCGTTCGCTATCGTCAGCAAAGGAAATTCAGTGAGGACATTTCTGAAAATCTGGGTTATGGTGGACGAAGTCATTCTTTGTCCACAGCTAGGAGGAAATTTTGGATTACTAACTCCCACTCGGCTGTCAGGAAGATCATTTCGGGGTGTGGCATTTATAGACATCATAATTGAAGAGCAACTGAACAAGAGGTGGCAAATCTTCCAAAGAAGAGGATCCTTCCTGATTTACCACTATTTACCAACACTGTGGATTAGATTAATTTGGACCAATGGAAGTAAAGAGGGGAAGAGTAACCTGTAAAAGATGGAGTAGCATTCACCTGTATGGCAAGCAGGGCTATCCATCTTGAGGTAGCAAGTTCATGTGTTACGGCATTTTAGCCGTAAGACAGGGGGCAAATCTAAGATCTGATAATGGTACGAACTTTATTGGGGCACAAAGAGAACTGAAGGAGGCTCTTGCTACGTTGAAACATGACAATTCAAGGAGTGTTGTCACAGGTTGGAATTTGTTGAAGTTTTAATCCACCAGCTGGTTCACCATGGAAGGAATGATACACTCTGTAAAAAGGGTTCTCAGCTCTGTTGTAAGTCAACAAAGGTTAGATGCTGATGGACTTCACAGTTCTCTGTGAAGTGGAATCCATTTTGAATGATCAACAAAATACCAAGCTGTCTTACGATCCTAATGACCTGGAGCCTCTCACGCCTAATCATCATCTTCTCTTGAAAGCTTTGCCACCTGGTGTGTTTGAACCTCATGACCAGTGTATGAGAAGGTGATGGAGACAGGTGCAATATCTTTCAGATCTGTTCTGGAAAAGATGGGTACGGGAAGCAAAAATGGAATCAGAAGAAAAGGAGTTTGGTTGCTGGAGACAGTAATTATGGACTCTTCAGCTCCTCGTGGTTACTGGGCTCTTGGCAACGACCTAGAGTTTTTTTCAGATAAGTGTGTTCTGGTACGTTCCGTGAGGTTGCAGACCAAAACCAGCATCATTAAAAGACCAATAACCAAACTTTGTCTATTACATGAAGTTTAAATAAGACCGTTTTTGTTTTTGTGGAGGTTTTGGCTCCTCCTTTTTATTGTATTTGAATTATGTTTGTCCACCATTAACAATTAGGGGTCGGGGTGTAGGAGCCAAAATGTGTTTAAGGTGGTGATGTTACTCTCATTTTGACCACTGAGTGGCACTGTGACCGTTACAAGATTTTAGTATATAGGTAACCCTCCTACTGCTGTAGGTAGGCGTTTGACCTGGAAGGGCAAAAGGTTTTTGACCACATGTAGTGTAGTGCAGGGCCATGCAACAGGTGCAACACACGACAAGAGCGAAACTGCTGGACATTGTTAACTTTGTTTTGGTGTATGTGTTGGATATTGAATTGGACATTATTCACGTTGGTGTTTTGTGGAACCAATAAACTGTGTATGTTGATGCAACAGAAGAATGGTCTTCTTGTTCCTTATGGAGACATGTAATAAGGAAGAAAACAACGGAACCTCAAAAAAAGTAAGCGCGCCAACCTAATTATCAGGCAACTCAGTAGCTTAAAGTATTAGACTTGGCTCCTACATGCATGGTGCTGAATCATATTAAATAACCTTGTGCATTATGATACATTTATAATTGCAGTTCCACTAGCCTTGGCGCACAGTCTAAAACTGAAGTGAATTTACCATTAACTAAATTGAGTTTTTTTGTAACACCCAAAGCCACAAAGTCAAAAACCTGACTTGAACAGTACTGCAAATCAACCTGGACATAAGTTACATTTGCATTTAATCATTTAGCAAATGTTATTATCCAAGGCAACTTTCAAATAAGAAACATTACAAGCAATTTGTCTTAAGCAGTACGGTTCCTCATTTTTTTTAAATAACGTTTACTTAAATTAAGTTTATTTAGTTTTATGGTTGTAGTTTAATTAAGATACTTTAGCCAAAACATTCTTAGCTATATTAAATATTGTTTATTTTTGAATGCCACATTTTTTTTTGTTTTTCATTCCCACCTCTTCTTTCTTCCTACCCCTTTTCCCTGCTCCCCACCTTTCATTCTCTTCCTCCTCTCTCTTTCTTTTTCCCTTTTGTTGTGCCTGAACACCGTTGTTTGAAGATGCAACAGTCTTCCATTGTGTGTTGTCAGGATCATAACTATGGAGCTCCACCCCCTCCCACCCCTCCTGCCTCCCCACTCTCCCAGACCGTTTTCTCCCATACGGAACGCAATGGCACACTGGGACGATCGCGACCCTATTTCCCCACCAATGATCCAGACAACTCTGCTGACAGTGAGAGCTCTTCGGAGGAGGAGGAGGAGGAGGAGGAGGTGGTGGAAGGCGCAATTCAACCTTCTTGGTGTCCGTGCCGTCTAACGGAAGATGGCTTCCTCATTAAGTGTGAGAGATGCAGGTGGGTGATTTGTATCTGAATATTTAATTTCAGATTGTACTGCGCTTTAGTGGTATCTAAATCACAAGCAGATTTTCACACTGAAAATGACAGTTTCGTCACTGTCTGAGAACAGTTCACACACCCAAAGAAAGTAAAATACACATGCTTTAACCCTTCAGAAAATACTGATTTCACTTGATTTAATGCCAAATACAGTCCATCACTGAAATATAACCGATGATTACGGGAAATGTCAACATGTTCCCCTAAGCTAATACCTTATTGGTTGGTGAAGCTTTTATTTTTGATCTTACAAACAAATAAATGGCCATCAAACTTAAGTCACTTAAGTAGAGAGCCAATTTAAAATTTTTGCAGAGGTCCATGGTTTCATTTTGAACTTCTTGTTGAGGCAAAAGTTTATGTCCAGCCTCAAATGCCTAGGCCTTAAATCAGCTCTCTGTATATGAAAACTGGCTAAATGATCACAGCAGTGGTTCACCTTTATAAGAACCAATAGCTTCACTCCGAGTTATGGCAATTAGTTATTGCTGTAATGGATAGAGAATGTGAACTGAAGGACTGTTCTTGTTGCAGGGGTCTGGAGAAGAAGAAAGGGCTGGATGGGCAGTGCAGAAAAGCAGAGAATGTTTCAGGTAAAACTCTCTTATATGATAATCAACATGATCTTACTCTGAGTCACTTAGCTTCTCAGTTTTAGTTTCAAAGTACTTTTTCAAAAATATCGTTTTATGTGTTTTCAATATTGCCAAATCATCAATAAACACAATAAAAACTGCCAGGAAAAATGTGTAAATAAGAATGTAAAATAAATAAGGTACCAGTATTGACAATAAAACTATATAATCAAGTCACTTTTATTTATTCATTCATTCATTCTTTCAAAGTAGCGTCACAGTAATAAATGGAAAAAATAAGAGAATCAGTGATGCAAAGTTCATCAAATATGAGAGAAATTCAAACTCTGCTGTAAAGCAGCTCTAACAAGACAATAGTGTCGTCATTCAGTCAGTTCAGTGTTTATTCAGTTCAGTTCAGTTCAATGTTTGTGTAAAGCTCATTAACTATGAAACAAGTTCAATTCAGCTGTAAGCAGTTCCACAGAACCATGTGATGTTATTCAGCTTAAATCAGTTTGATGTTGATTCAGTTTGGTTCTATGCTTATACAGGTAAACTTTGTCATGGCATACTTTCATGTTGACTTGACAAAGCCTTGTCTCAGCATTTAAAGGGGACATCAGATGAAATTGTAATTTTTTTTTTTTTTTTGCATTTAGTTTCTGGCGTGTCTGCCAGCTCAGAAAAGCTGAAAAAAAAAAAAAAACAGCCAGTTTGTTATGGGCTGTCTGAGTCTAAAACTGTCATCCAGCGAGCGGTTTCAATTTGCAGCCGATTTCTATGTAGTTAGCTATCTATTTAAATATGACCATCTCCGAGCCATATACGGAGTCCATGGCAGCACTTCATGTGTATTGTGTCTACACACCCCATGGAAGAGAGTCGTGGAGTGAGCAGTAGCTCATTATCATTAAAGAGACATGCACTGAAACGGGTCGCTGTGAACAGAGCTGTTTTTGAGAAGGTGAAAAGGGTGTTGTTTTACATGATCATTGAGGAGTTTTATCCAAAGTATGTTGCAGACATTTCATGAAGACCCTAAAGAGTCATACCAGCAGGTGGGAAATGGGCATCCGATGTCCCCTTTAAGTTTTAATATTTAACTGATAGTTTTAATAGTTTTGATGGATAGATAAAGGAAGGTGATGTGTGAAAGTTAAACTCACTGTAAAAATTTGGAGAACCTCTTGCCCAAAATAATTTGGATAGAAAGATTTATCAACCGTACATAATCCAGATGACATCTGTCCATTACTATTCAACACTAATAGTAACAATAAAACCAAATGCATTACAGTTAAACGGTTATACTTAATTCATAAATCAATAGATATATTCAACAAGGCTTCAATGACTGTTAAGAAAATGGTTACAGATGTTCGGGGACAACTCTTGAATATGATGATCAGAGCAGTGGCTGATTTAATTTGTTACTTCTACTCCCAGTAATACCTTTTTTTAACCTTTTTATATTTTCTGACAGTTTTTGAACAATACGTGTTGTTTTTCTGGGTATGTTTTTATATTTCTAAATTTATCACAGTGAGGGATAAATTAAGGTTTTATTTTTGTGTGTGTGTTTTTGTCTCAACCTCACAATGCTCTCTCGTGTGCTGATGGTTAGACATGCTTGATAGGCCTGTCGCAATAATCAATATATCGACTTATCGCGCAATATATGTACATTACCTCAATAATTTTTGGTGACTCAATATATCGGCCATTATATTTACTTAAAAATTAATGTCACCATGTTTTGTACATTCCACTTGCGCCTGTGTCTTTTGCAGCTTCTCGTACTTAACCTGGTGTAGTCATGAGGTGCTAGTTCAAATTAAAAAATTGCTTATACAAAAAAAGTTTCATCTGCAGATGTGGTCTTGTTTAGGGATCTGTGCCTTTGTGCATACGGACATCTGACTGCTAAGTAGTGATTGTGTTTTTCAGCAATAGTGTGCACCCTTAATTTACAGAGAAAAGAAGGTCAGGGAAAAATCTGTAGGTGGTAAAATCTTTCTTTTTTTCTACTTGTTACTTTGCACTTTTTGTTAGAAAATGTGTATTTACTATTTATTCAGGTTTTTTAAGGTATATTTGATACTTAATTTCAATGATCTAAATTCTTAAAAATGACAAATTTGTTGTGATTTGGAAGTGTGTAGGCCTTGTATTATTATGCTGTTACATGACAAATTTGTTGTGATTTGGAAGTGTGTAGGCCTTGTATTATTATGCTGTTACATTATGATAATATATTCAGTGGCATAAAATGGTCTTTAAAATTACAAATAATATCGCTTATCGTAATTATTTCTGGGGCAATATATCGCACAACAAAAAGTTGTTATCGTGACAGGCCTAGAGCTTGATTTATATCTGCCTTTACAGTGGGCGGGAGCAGTGCAACAGAGAGTGGAGATGAGGACATGTCAGCCTCTGCTGTGTCGTACACGGCCACTCAACACACACCCACTAGCATCACTCTCACTGTCAAAAGAGTCAAACCCAACAAAATTAAGAAGAGAAAGAAGAGCACAGAGAAAACACGCACTACTCCTAAAGCCAAGAAGGTTAAGGTATAACACATACACGCACAATCCTGTTCACATGACATAGACGGCTAATGTGAAAAGTCTGAATTGTAGCTGAATTGTCACTTCTGTCAGAGCAAGTGAACATGTTCATGGCGTCTCAGTTTTCCCATCCTCTCTATATTATATGATAATAAAAATTTATATTCTCATTTCAGGCTTACAGAGAGGGTTCCAGAAAATCCATGAGAATGAAGGTATGGACACAAATATGCAAACAAATGAAAAAAAAAAGTTGATCCACCTCTTCTTCTTTGGAAATAAGCTTTAGTACTATTCATTACCAAAGACTAAAATTAACCAGATGAATCTTTAATCAAATACGCCCTCTGATTGTTGCAGAACTCTGCGTCTGAGGCTAGTGTTCTGGATGAGAATACAACAGAAGGGTGGGAGACACGAATTCGCCAGTGGACGGACCAGTATGAGGAAGCTCTGTCTAACCAGTACAGTGCTGATGTACAGAACCTCCTCAAACACTACTGTGCCAACGGCAACTCGTCCCCCACCCCATCTACTGTCGCCATGGACACCATTAATAGAACAGAATTAGCCTGCAACAACACTGTGTTGGGCGCGCAAATGCAGGTATAGATGGGTTTCACAGTTCATCAAAGTGTTAAAGTCTTAAATTCACTTTAAGACTGTATCATGTATTAAATTTAATAGATAGTATTTATAAAACACAATGGAGGGTTGGGGTGTGCACCAGTAAAAATGATTCCGAACAAAGCCAAAGCATGAGCAACACAGCATTAGTGGTGTTTTGTTCCTAAACGGATCAATAATCAGAGTCAATGATTTGCTTTAAAAGACAGGTTGTCACCACCTAATGGTGTAACAGTATAACCTGCAGAAAGGGTCACATGACCACCAGTAACATACAGACTGACAGCTTATCTGGAACACAAATAATTAAAAGTTCCAATGCTTATATCAGTACTGTTGGAATGTCACTCAGCCAATCAAATTGAAGAATGGGAACTAATCATTGTAGAGATAAGATGTCATATATTTATTATTAAATATTAATCTTCAATGGACTCACATAGTAGTGTAAAAACTGTCACTGGAAAACATGACTTGATTATTTTAATCTTGCAAATAACACTATTTTACTGATAAGCAAGAGTTAAGGACACAATTATATGCACAGTTGCTTCCTGGTTTTAGATAAGCCAGCTCAGTCATTTCCGTTCAACTGTCAAAATCAACTGCTATAAGGGGAGCGCCCTTTCTCTACATAATCCATTCACAATTTGAAGAAAAGTTTTGTTTGTCTAAGAGGACCAAACGTCCACGTATACAGTTTCAGGAATGACATACACAAGTGTAAAAAAATTACGCGAGTGAATCCGCTAAATTGAGCTGCGAGTCATTGCCAGGTTTCTGTGAGGGTCTCAAGAGTCTCCATCTATAGACCAATTTGGAGTAGACGTCACAGTTACGTCACTTGCAGCTGCGTGTGCATAGTGGTGGCAGAAAAACACTGGGAATAAGTGGAGGGAAACGGGTAAAATCCATGGAATAAGAGAAAAAATGTTGTGCCTTTGGATGTCAGAATCGGAATGCAAATCATTTTTATATAATACTGTCATCAAAGATGCCATTTGAAGCTAAACACAGACATTTAAACGGACAGACTATGGATGAAACCTGCTATGATTACCCTACTTTTAAAGCATACATTTGATTTAAACAATAGGTCTATATAATATTCATATAAGGGGACATATTGTATTAGCCCTACAGTTGAAATACATGCATGAAATACTATTTAAACCTATATCATTTACCTATTTTATCTCACAATTCTGACTTTTTTTCTTGCAAATGCAAGTTTATATCTCCTAGTTCGGACTTTATAACTTTATTCAAGTCAACAATTTTTGTTGAAAAAAAGTTTCTCAATGCTGAGGAAAAAAAGCCAGAAGTGTGGGATTATAAACTGAAAGAATGAATGAATAAAAAGAAAGAATGATGAGTTGATTTTTCTTACCAGAATTGTGAGATTTAATCACGGAATTGTGAGAAAAAAAGTCAATTTTTAAATATAAACTCAAAATTACCTATTTAGTATTTTATTCCATGGCTTCCATAGATTGCTACTTTAAAACTGCCATTTTCTGCCACCAGATAGGCTCCGCCCACAAAAACGTCATCCCTGTTTGCAAACACTGAAATTGGTCTATATATTCCACAACATCAAATGGCACTTCACCGGAAGTTTACGAGCTGGCTTATCTTTATGCGGAAGTTCTAAAGAACGCTCCGTGCATATGGTCAAATGGTCAATTCTGCCTGTTACTCTGTTATAATATTTGAAATTAATCTGTGATATTATATGTATGTATGTATCCACAGTCTCACAGTCTTAGGCTTTAAAAATGAATAAAATCTGTAAAATGATTTTCTTTTACTGAATTGAAAACAGTTGTTTCCAAATGTACTGTGCTATTTTCGTTTAATAATTATTTTTATTTACAACAATTACCAACAAGGATTTAATGTGTGTAGTTACAGCTGGGTCGTGTAACACGTGTGCAGAAACATAGGAAGATTCTCAGAGCTGCACGGAATTTGGACCCTGAAACACTCATCATTGAGTATAGAGGCAAAGTCATGCTCAGACAGCAGTTTGAAGTCAACGGACATTTTTTCAAGAAGTAAGAGTGTATTTGTGATTGCATCTGTGTATATTGTTGAACATCTAGTTGATCTTATCTTAATAATTAGATTAGAATCAGAGTGAATTTTGTAAAATTAGTCAAATGTATGTTGTTTGTAAAACATAGATTGTAAATTGAGAGTTTTTCCTAATTCCTTCTGTTGTCTCCACTCGAGGCCATATCCATTTGTCCTGTTTTACTCCAAGTTCAACGAAGTGGAGATGTGTGTGGATGCCCGAACATTTGGCAATGATGCACGGTTTATCAGAAGATCGTGCACACCCAATGCTGAGGTGTGCCTAATTTGTTGACTGCTAACTGTTGACATAGTAGGGTTGCTTCACCTATACGTGTGTACATTTGTACATAAACAGTGTGTGTCTTCATAGTTTCTTTGCTCAGTAACAGTCTGACTAAATTTGATTCATATTATATTACTTTTATCTCGCAGGTGCGGCACATGATAGCAGAGGGGATGATTCGCCTGTGTATCTATGCTGTTGCTCAAATAACAAAAGATTCGGAAGTCACAATCGGCTTTGACTATGAGTTTAGCTGCTGGTTAGTCACTCAAATTAATTTCTTGGCATCTATTAACAATTCTAAATAAACTGTGATATGAAGTTGTGAGTATTGACACTTTTTCTCAAATTTTTCCCACAGTAATTATAAAGTGGATTGTGCATGTCATAAGGGCAATCAGGACTGTCCTGTGCAGAGACACAATCTCCGCCCCCTTCAACTGCTATCCCCCCAGTCTTCAAACTTTGCCCTGCCTGGAGCAGAAACACGGAGGAGACGAGCCCGACGCAGAGAAATGGAAGAGGACAGGCTCGTAACTGGTGTATCTGATGAAAGCAACCACCTGCTGGAAGATGCAAATGAGACGCAGGGAGTTAGCGATACAGAGGTATGTGTTCATGGAAAAACAATCGTAAATGCCTACTTGCTTTTTGCAGCTGCTTGTGATTTGGAAGTGTGTAGGCCTTGTATTATTATGCTGTTACATGACAAATTTGTTGTGATTTGGAAGTGTGTAGGCCTTGTATTATTATGCTGTTACATTATGATAATATATTCAGTGGCATAAAATGGTCTTTAAAATTACAAATAATATCGCTTATCGTAATTATTTCTGGGGCAATATATCGCACAACAAAAAGTTGTTATCGTGACAGGCCTAGAGCTTGATTTATATCTGCCTTTACAGTGGGCGAGAGCAGTGCAACAGAGAGTGGAGATGAGGACATGTCAGCCTCTGCTGTGTCGTACACGGCCACTCAACACACACCCACTAGCATCACTCTCACTGTCAAAAGAGTCAAACCCAACAAAATTAAGAAGAGAAAGAAGAGCACAGAGAAAACACGCACTACTCCTAAAGCCAAGAAGGTTAAGGTATAACACATACACGCACAATCCTGTTCACATGACATAGACGGCTAATGTGAAAAGTCTGAATTGTAGCTGAATTGTCACTTCTGTCAGAGCAAGTGAACATGTTCATGGCGTCTCAGTTTTCCCATCCTCTCTATATTATATGATAATAAAAATTTATATTCTCATTTCAGGCTTACAGAGAGGGTTCCAGAAAATCCATGAGAATGAAGGTATGGACACAAATATGCAAACAAATGAAAAAAAAAAGTTGATCCACCTCTTCTTCTTTGGAAATAAGCTTTAGTACTATTCATTACCAAAGACTAAAATTAACCAGATGAATCTTTAATCAAATACGCCCTCTGATTGTTGCAGAACTCTGCGTCTGAGGCTAGTGTTCTGGATGAGAATACAACAGAAGGATGGGAGACTCGAATTCAGCAGTGGACGGACCAGTATGAGGAAGCTCTGTCTAACCAGTACAGTGCTGATGTACAGAACCTCCTCAAACACTACTGTGCCAACGGCAACTCGTCCCCCACCCCATCTACTGTCGCCATGGACACCATTAATAGAACAGAATTAGCCTGCAACAACACTGTGTTGGGCGCGCAAATGCAGGTATAGATGGGTTTCACAGTTCATCAAAGTGTTAAAGTCTTAAATTCACTTTAAGACTGTATCATGTATTAAATTTAATAGATAGTATTTATAAAACACAATGGAGGGTTGGGGTGTGCACCAGTAAAAATGATTCCGAACAAAGCCAAAGCATGAGCAACACAGCATTAGTGGTGTTTTGTTCCTAAACGGATCAATAATCAGAGTCAATGATTTGCTTTAAAAGACAGGTTGTCACCACCTAATGGTGTAACAGTATAACCTGCAGAAAGGGTCACATGACCACCAGTAACATACAGACTGACAGCTTATCTGGAACACAAATAATTAAAAGTTCCAATGCTTATATCAGTACTGTTGGAATGTCACTCAGCCAATCAAATTGAAGAATGGGAACTAATCATTGTAGAGATAAGATGTCATATATTTATTATTAAATATTAATCTTCAATGGACTCACATAGTAGTGTAAAAACTGTCACTGGAAAACATGACTTGATTATTTTAATCTTGCAAATAACACTATTTTACTGATAAGCAAGAGTTAAGGACACAATTATATGCACAGTTGCTTCCTGGTTTTAGATAAGCCAGCTCAGTCATTTCCGTTCAACTGTCAAAATCAACTGCT
This sequence comes from Sinocyclocheilus grahami, assembly GCF_001515645.1. Lineage (NCBI taxonomy): Eukaryota > Metazoa > Chordata > Actinopteri > Cypriniformes > Cyprinidae > Sinocyclocheilus > Sinocyclocheilus grahami. The sequence continues at coordinate 438,671 of NW_015506025.1, forward strand.
ATAAGGGGAGCGCCCTTTCTCTACATAATCCATTCACAATTTGAAGAAAAGTTTTGTTTGTCTAAGAGGACCAAACGTCCACGTATACAGTTTCAGGAATGACATACACAAGTGTAAAAAAATTACGCGAGTGAATCCGCTAAATTGAGCTGCGAGTCATTGCCAGGTTTCTGTGAGGGTCTCAAGAGTCTCCATCTATAGACCAATTTGGAGTAGACGTCACAGTTACGTCACTTGCAGCTGCGTGTGCATAGTGGTGGCAGAAAAACACTGGGAATAAGTGGAGGGAAACGGGTCAAATCCATGGAATAAGAGAAAAAATGTTGTGCCTTTGGATGTCAGAATCGGAATGCAAATCATTTTTATATAATACTGTCATCAAAGATGCCATTTGAAGCTAAACACAGACATTTAAACGGACAGACTATGGATGAAACCTGCTATGATTACCCTACTTTTAAAGCATACATTTGATTTAAACAATAGGTCTATATAATATTCATATAAGGGGACATATTGTATTAGCCCTACAGTTGAAATACATGCATGAAATACTATTTAAACCTATATCATTTACCTATTTTATCTCACAATTCTGACTTTTTTTCTTGCAAATGCAAGTTTATATCTCCTAGTTCGGACTTTATAACTTTATTCAAGTCAACAATTTTTGTTGAAAAAAAGTTTCTCAATGCTGAGGAAAAAAAGCCAGAAGTGTGGGATTATAAACTGAAAGAATGAATGAATAAAAAGAAAGAATGATGAGTTGATTTTTCTTACCAGAATTGTGAGAGATAATCTCGGAATTGCAAGAAAAAAGTCAGAATTTAGAAATATAAACTCAAAATGAAATTTTGTATTCTTTTATTCCATGGCTTGAATACACTGCTACGTTAAAACTCATTTTCTGCCACCAGATAGGCTCCGCCCACAAAAACGTCATCCCTGTTTGCAAACACTGAAATTGGTCTATATATTCCACAACATCAAATGGCACTTCACCGGAAGTTTACGAGCTGGCTTATCTTTATGCGGAAGTTCTAAAGAACGCTCCGTGCATATGGTCAATTGTGTGTCCCTGCCTGTTACTCTGTTATAATATTTGAAATTAATCTGTGATATTATATGTATGTATGTATCCACAGTCTTAATTTTAATGGCTTTAAAAATGAATAAAATCTGTAAAATGATTTTCTTTTACTGAATTGAAAACAGTTGTTTCCAAATGTACTGTGCTATTTTCGTTTAATAATTATTTTTATTTACAACAATTACCAACAAGGATTTAATGTGTGTAGTTACAGCTGGGTCGTGTAACACGTGTGCAGAAACATAGGAAGATTCTCAGAGCTGCACGGAATTTGGACCCTGAAACACTCATCATTGAGTATAGAGGCAAAGTCATGCTCAGACAGCAGTTTGAAGTCAACGGACATTTTTTCAAGAAGTAAGAGTGTATTTGTGATTGCATCTGTGTATATTGTTGAACATCTAGTTGATCTTATCTTAATAATTAGATTAGAATCAGAGTGAATTTTGTAAAATTAGTCAAATGTATGTTGTTTGTAAAACATAGATTGTAAATTGAGAGTTTTTCCTAATTCCTTCTGTTGTCTCCACTCGAGGCCATATCCATTTGTCCTGTTTTACTCCAAGTTCAACGAAGTGGAGATGTGTGTGGATGCCCGAACATTTGGCAATGATGCACGGTTTATCAGAAGATCGTGCACACCCAATGCTGAGGTGTGCCTAATTTGTTGACTGCTAACTGTTGACATAGTAGGGTTGCTTCACCTATACGTGTGTACATTTGTACATAAACAGTGTGTGTCTTCATAGTTTCTTTGCTCAGTAACAGTCTGACTAAATTTGATTCATATTATATTACTTTTATCTCGCAGGTGCGGCACATGATAGCAGAGGGGATGATTCGCCTGTGTATCTATGCTGTTGCTCAAATAACAAAAGATTCGGAAGTCACAATCGGCTTTGACTATGAGTTTAGCTGCTGGTTAGTCACTCAAATTAATTTCTTGGCATCTATTAACAATTCTAAATAAACTGTGATATGAAGTTGTGAGTATTGACACTTTTTCTCAAATTTTTCCCACAGTAATTATAAAGTGGATTGTGCATGTCATAAGGGCAATCAGGACTGTCCTGTGCAGAGACACAATCTCCGCCCCCTTCAACTGCTGTCCCCCCAGTCTTCAAACTTTGCCCTGCCTGGAGCAGAAACACGAAGGAGACGAGCCAGACGCAGAGAGATGGAAGGGGACAGGCTCATAACCAGTGTTTCTGATGAAAGCAACCACCTGCTGGAAGATGCAAATGAGGCACAGGGAATTAGCGATACAGAGGTGTGTGTTCATGGAAAAACAGTCGTAAATGCCTACTTGCTTTTTGCAGCTGCTTTGCCGCATAATGATGATGATTATCTCACATGATGATGAAGCTGATCTTGTTTTTGTGCTACAGGATGCTCTTATGGACAGAGTGATGTTGGAGAATGGAGAGGAGGAGTTAGACGAGAATGGAGCTCTTATACCAAACAGACGTGTAAGCTTTCATCAGAGCAGAACAGTGATGGATCAATACATGCCGTTTAATTTATTAAAAAAGAATGGAAATGATGTTTTCATTTGATTACATTTTAAAACGTTAATTAAATTGTTAATGTTTTATGCCTTCATTTTATTAATAAATTAATAAAGACAACATTTCATAGGCCCCTATTATTGTAAAAATTTAAATAAATTATGTTGAGGTTTTATGAATTCATTTGATTAGATGTGCTTTTTTATTAAGAAAATTTAATTAAACCGTTAAAATGCAGTACAGAAAAATTAAAATGAAAAACAATTTAAAACATGAAATCTAATTTCATAGGGCCCTAAAAATGATATTTTTGTTAAACTTTTTTTTTTGGTCAAACATAATTGTTAAATGTAGTGTAAGTTTCATGATTTCAATTAATTAGACATGATTTTTGATTACTAAAATTAAATGTAACCATTAAAACAGAATCCAGGAAAATTAAAACCCAAAAAAGAAGAATCCAGAAAAATTAAAATGGATAAAACAGAATTTGGGTAAAAAATATAATGGAATTTGGTGAAAAAAACTATATGCATTTTATAGGCCTATACTTATCGTATTAACCCCTTATTCCTTTTGACCCCTTCAGTCTCGTGAAGAACGCAAGGCAGAGGCCATAATGCACATGTTTGAGAACCTTGAGAGGAAAAAGAAATGTGGTCCGGGTACAGCGCAGGCTACACCTGAAGAAACCAAACTGGAAGCAGGGGAGGCAGAAGTGCCCTCACTTACAGCAGGAAACAGTGTACCAAATACAGGAGCAAGTGGAGGAGTCAGTACAAGGCGCACCTCCTTTGCTGCTGTGGTAGTTAATTTTTTCTCAACTTTAGCTTTAGCTCATGATGGCTGTGTGTTTTTACACACGTTCACTGTCTCATTGTCATCATTAGGAAACAACAGATATTGACTCTGAAAATCCCCCTGCTACACCCAGTCCTGCCCCTAAAGCGCAAACTTCCCGCAGTTCCAAACCACGTCCTAAGAGTCGCATCTCAAGGTACCGCTCCAGTTCAGCCCAGCGTGCTCGGAGACAGCGGCAGACTCTTTCTCAGCAAGCAGCAGAGGGAGTTTTGGTGGGCGGTGAAGAAGGCAGTGCAGGGGCAGGCCTCAGGGAGCAGGGCCAGGGAGAGGGAGCTCCAAACTGTGGGAGTCTCCAGGATGGAGAACTATGTGGAGCCACCTCTTCAGGGATGGGTAATAAGACAAATGTCAGATACCTAAAAACCAAAAAGGTGAGTTCATCTTACATACTTGAGGTAATTATCATGTTTTTCTTGTCATAAGTCATGAGGAGAACTGCAGTGTTGTACAATTAACGCAAATAATAAATTATATCTGTTCTCCAAACTGCAAACTGCTCTAATTGACTGGATTGTTGTCATTTGCTATTGCTGCAACCTCACGTGATTGACAGGTTGTCTAACCCTTGCACTGGTGTACACTTAATCAGAGAAGAGATGTCATTGCAAGAGGGGAATTTTACTTGAATAAAAAAAATTATAATAATGATTGATATGTGAGGATACATTTATTTAAAAAAACAACTGCAATATTAAAAAATATATATTTATTTTGTGGTGACTTTAAAATAGTCATTAAATGGAAGTTGTTTTTTCTTCTCTGTTGTGATGTAAATCGGCTTTTCAAACAAGAAAAAATGTAGCTCGGGACTTTGTCCGTTTAGAATTGATTGGATGGTTGATTGTCATTTGCTAACTGCTGCGATCTTATGTGAGTGACAGGTTGCTTGAGGAGAGGGATTGTAGGCCAGTATTGAGCTAAAAATGGCGCATGATTAAAAATGTGCATGTGTGATGTGCATAACACTCAAATATTCCATTAAAAAATGTTCTCTTTGATTTCATGGTTACTTAAAAAAATTATTCATTTGTACTCTTATTGTATTATTCCTGTTTAACACGGTAAAACTGCTTTGGCATAATCTGTATTGTATAAAACACTATTTAAAAGTGACTTGACTGTGGTCAGCTATGTTTCAGAGCTGTAATGTAATAATTATATTTACAGTACCTGGTGACAGAGTGGTTAAATGACAAGGTTCCAGAGCGGGTGGAGGAGTCTGTGGAACGCCCTTTACGCATCACCACTGACCCTACAGTTCTCGCCACCACCCTCAACATGCTGCCAGGACTATCTCATTCACCTCTCATCTGTACTACCCCCAAACACTATGTTCGTTTTGGTTCACCCTTTAACCCTGAAAGACGCCGGCGACCTTTTATGGTTGACCCTGCATATGGTTCTTGCAAGAAGGTTAGAATGAGTTACTGAACAAGTAAATTAACTTGAACACACACATCTACAGTGTCATTAGAATTTTGCCTGAAAATGAATTTGTAGATTTTTTTTAAAGATTAAATTGTAGCTGAATTGCCCAAAGACTTGGTAGTCTCAACTTAAGTTTGTATTGTGGCTCCTATTGTTATTGTGGCTACATAGCATGAGTTTGTGTACGTCTGTCTGAGCAGAGGTGGATGAAACAAGCGCTGGATGAGAGCATGTTATCTGGCCTGTTGGAGGATGGAACAGAGTCCAGTTCTTCCCACAAGAGTAACACCAGCAGCACCAGCAGCTCTCAACCGTTTAAACCTGGTAATGGCTCGTACTCCACTGTTTAGACAGCATAGGGCTGGACGATATGGCCAAAATTTATATCACGATATATTTCTTAATTTCGGTCGATACGATATAATTACGATATCGATATGAACACTATTTAACACTATGTTTGGCCTTGTAAAAACTGCCAAGAACGCCCACAACAGATGTCTGTGCATACAAACTTATGAAAAATGAATTTGCCAAGTCTGACACCTCATATAAAACCATATAATACTTTAGAAAAAAAAACAGCACAAATAAATTAATGTTCACCTTTTATTTGTATTTAGCCTTCATACAAACAAGAAATGTAAAATCACTGTCAAATAAACATCTCAGACTCACCTTATTAATTATTAATATCTTCTAACATACCAGTCAAAAGTTTTTGAACAGTAAGATTTTTATTGTTTTTAAAGAATTCTCTTCTGCTCACCAAGCCTGGATTTATTTGGTCCAAAATACAGCAAAAACAGTAACATTTTGAAATAATTGTACTATTTAAAATAACTTTTCTATTTGGAAATATTTTAAAATGCAATTTATTCCTGTGATTTCAAAGCTATATTTTTAGCATCATTACTCCAGTCACATGATCCTTCAGAATTCGTTCTAATATTCTGATTTGCTGCTCAAAAATCATTTATTATTATGTTGAAAACAGCGGAGTAGAATTTTTTTCAGGTTTCTTTGATGGATAGAAAGTTCAGAAGAACAACATTTACCTGAAATAGAAATTTTTGTAACATTATAAATGTCTTTATCATCACTTT
>NW_015506025.1:446354-472889 GCF_001515645.1 Sinocyclocheilus grahami
GGCTGATTATTGTTATAGATTGAAACAAATGTGCTTCAGCCAGGATAAAGAATATGAAAAGTGCTCTGAGTTGCTGCAGAAAAAAAGAGCAACAACAAAAACATGTTGCTGGAGATGGGCTTATTGAAAATTGAAAAACTGATTGTCTGCCAGCAGGAGGTGCATTGAGAGAGGTAGAACTTGCGGTTTCCCCAGTAATGGCTGTAATCAAAGCAGCTCTGCTCATGAATGCTACTTTATCAGATCAAATGAAAATGTCATCGAAAGACAGTTGGTTCCCTTCAGAGATACATTCATATAAAACACCCGCGCCGTGCAGTGCTCATGTTTATTCAACGAAGTCAAATGCCACAAATACATCAATGTATGGCAAACACTGGTAATGTATATCGAAATATCGGAAATGTGTTTAAAAATCATATCACCATTATTGAAAAGAATTATATTGCGATACATATTGATATTGCATTATTGTCCAGCCCTAAGACAGCAGAATGTGAATCACATGCCTTGGTATCAGAGATTTGGGGTTTTAACTAGTATTTTTTGATATTGCCCTTTGTTCAGAGCTGGCAGGACCATTTAAGAAGAGGAAATTGAAGTGTTCATCAGAAACAGAAGCTCCACCTTCTGAACTCTTGTTACGACCATTGTCCCCCATCACCCCACTGCCCTCTGAACTTCCCACAACGCCTCTTCATTCACTTATGACTCCCTGCTCGCTTTATTTAGGTGGGGAAGTAGAGATGCTGAATGCTACCATGTTTTCCTACTCTCCTCTCACATCCCGGCCCGCTAGCCGCTGCAATACGCCTCTACAGTTTGAGGTGAACAATTGAAAACACGCACACACACACACAAAATGGACTTCTGTCTCAATACAGCAGCTTGTAGAGATTTGTTGTAGTAATAGAAGACATAATAGCTTTATACATGACTTTCTTTTTTTTTTTTTTACAGAACATCTCTTCTCCTGAGGCCTCTCCTGTGCACAGACCAGAATCTCTGACTCCAGAAGTAAGTTTCAGTGCGCACATACATGGAAGTGTTATTGCTTGGTTGTATTATATCATGGTTAAGTTTGGAAGATGTGTTGATGATGTTGTTTGACTAAAATTAAGAAGAAAACTGTCTGCCAAAAAGCATATATCTATAATTTTTACTGTAAAGTCATATCATGTCAAAAGTGTATTGTTGAGAGAAAAACAAACACGTATAAGTTGCATTGGTGTTTAAGTGACAATTTATTGTTACATTCAAAAGTAATGTAAAATACTGCTAAATTAAACTAAATATTTAAAAACATACATTTTATATGTATTCTTACTCCACAAAAAATCCTTTAAGTTGAACAGCATTAAGAACAGGAATAAAAAAAATAAAAGTATAAAAACAAACACAAATTATAGAGGCTATCATTATAAACAACATTTATTATCAACAGCAAACCTAAATCTATTTAAAGTTAAACTGAAGCTACCACAAACTGAAAACTGAAGCTAGCCACTGAAATGTGCTATACAAATAAACTTTAAAAAAAAAAGAAAAGAAAAGTTAATTACATTAATTGTGGCTTGATAGAATTTACTATTTTTATCGGTAATAAGGTTCTGTTTGTTAACATTAGTTAACTACATTAGGTAACATGAGCTAACGTTGAAAAATATTTATTAAGCTTAGTTAATGATAATGTCAACATTTATTAACACATTTTTAAAACCATTAAAAATTTGCATCTGTTATACTGTTTAATGTACCTGAGCTAACATGATTAATTAAAACTGTAACAAATGTTTTGGTCATTGTTAGGTAATGTGTTAACATTAATTAATGGGACCTAATTGAAAAGTGTTACCCATTAAAATACTAGGAGTGTTCATAAGGAAAGTTTTTCATTGTGTTTCAATAATTTCACTTCTTAAACCTTTTTTTTTTTTTCTGTTCAGCCCTGTTTGCGACCAGATTTCACTTCACGGGTCACTACCTTCCCTGACTTTTCCACAAGCCAGGGAAGCCCGGCTCCTGTGTCAGATGACTTCTCACTTGCTGCTCCAGACTCTCTGAATGGATCTGGTGGTGGGACTCCCCGCAGCTCAGCTGTTGTGTCCAGTCTATGTGACTCTTCCTTGGTTTCACATGCCAGTGAGGCACAGGCCAGAGAACAGGCCTTTAGGACAGAATTTAACCTCATTTACACCTGCTCTCCACTCAATGCCAATCTACCCACTGGTCCTGTAAGTGAAAGACACTTCCCACAATCAGAGGGAGGTTTGTCCACGGCTGACTCCGACTTAAGCACATTGTGCAGCCAGGGGCTGCTGATGGAGGCGGGGTCTGGCTCTCTCTCAATGTATCTGGACACACAGTTTGGAGGTGGATATTCAGAGAGCAGCACATCCCCCCACCCTAGCAATCCACCACAGAAGAAGAAGGCAAGTCCTACAGCCACATCAGTTTCTCCAATTTACAAGTTTGTTTTTTCTTTAGCATGTACAGGGTGATGGTAATGTATCATCAATATTTTGTGAAAATACATTGAAATAGATAAAAGGGGACCATCTTGCCCAACTACAGGTGTAAGATGACCCCCATGTTAACATATCCTAACTGGGGCATCTTCCTCCAAGGGTCTATTTTTAACTTGTCACTTCAAAATAAAATGTTTTCTTTTCTTTTTATTTTCCCCATACCAAATATATCTCAATTAAATCTTCTGTTCAGAAATCCCCCATTAATAAACAATTCTAATTTAATAAATTGATATCCTACATATAATAAATTCCCACATCATCATTATCCAGTGACACCAAATTTGACTTTCACCTCAAAACTGTTCAGATGAAATGAATCTCACAAATATTGATGTTCAGTTTATTATTATTTGTGGGAACATATGGGGACAGATGTAGTTAGCAGAGGATATTTCTTGACTTGGTGTAATAAGTAATAACTGCTGGACTATGAACTCAAACTGTTTATCGCAAAAGAACTAATCTAAAAGCTTGGGAAAATCTCAGCAGTTTACCTTCCTTTTTCTCACATACATTTAAATCGTGAAGGGTGGTCCTCTATCTTGCATGAAACTCTTGCTCTGTCTTTGATTCGCTCCGTTTCTCTCCTTCTCCTCTTTGCTCTTAAAACTTTTGCAAACTCTTTCTTTCCACCCTTTTCTCAAGGCAGAGGGTCATGGTGAGTGCTGGTAGTCAGCTGGCTGGCTTGTCTGGGTACCAGGCATTAGCTGTAAGGGGCCAGTTCAAGCCAGGGCAGAACATGGTGAATATCACATAAGTGGCCTCCATCTAGAAGTGTGCATGTCCATAACATTTGCATCTCCAGATGATGTACTCCGTCATCTGTATTGAGCAAATTGATTTTAAAAAGAAAAATAGTCAACTGCTGCAGAGCGGGTTGTATTCATTTAAAGACACCAGTGCTTTCATTGTCTAATCTAAAAGCAATTCTCATGGTGAATATGTCTGTATGTGTATGTGGGTTTTTCTTCGCCTTTATGGAGTGTAGAATCCTAAACTTTTCTCATGGCCTGATGTTAGTTTTGCAAGTTGTTTAGCTCTGAAAGAAAAAAATGCACATCTTTATTTTATTAAACAGCTTTTGATTGGGTTAATATGAGCATTTAATGTAGTGGCTTTTAGTGTGATGTTTTTCTGAATAGCAGCGTTGGGTAATAATGCATGTTGTATCTTTCTCATACTCATTGAAGTTATAGATGGATGTCATTCTACATCAATTGATCATGCATGTGTTGCTTTATGTGAACCTGAATGTTATGATGCATGTGTGTACTAAGAAATTATATTGAAGGACAGAACTGCTTGCATATTCATCATCCTTGTGCGTCTTTTAGTCACTCTTATACACTTTCTTTCCATGTAGGTCTCTCTGCTGGAGTACAGGGAAAGAAAGAAAGGGCCACGGGACCCAGCACCCCACGTCACAAACCTCAGCTCCATTTGCCCTCGCACAGAGTCTCCAGGACAGCCACGCACACATTTTCAGCCTTCAGTCTCGCCGCACAATTCATTCTCTCCAGAACGCCAAGCTTTTCCACAGATAGAGGAGGTCAGTCCTCCTGGCATCAGGTCTGGAAACCACACACAGACCACAATGCTGGGTGGACCAGAGTCCAACCACTGGTGAGTAAAAAACACAGAGATTCATACCAACCTATGTCAACAGTTCTGCTCGGTGTAATTTTATTATTATTTTGACACTATTGGAGTTTTGATTCAGATTTTCAGTTAGTTTTTAATTTTATATTTTCAGTTTCAGTTTTATTTTATTCTTGGTAAAAAAAAAAAGAGAATGAAAACATCAAAGTAGGCACACCACAGCTCCAGAGATAGAGAAGTATTTAATGAGAATGTTCTCACCACAGGTGACGTTTCGAACTTAAACGCTCTTCATCAAAAAAAAAAAAAAAAAGAGGCCATACAAATGTTGTTTTGTGGTATGTACAGAGTATTTCTGTGTTTTTCTGGCCTCTGAATAAAGACTTCTGAAGTGTATAGGCTTTTGTGTGTGTGTTTTTTTTTTTTTGTAAATTTTTTAACTATGGTCTAATTTTTTGGGGCTACGCTCCAGAGGAATGTGATTGTATACACCTCAGTATTTGGTGCTGCTGTTGACATTGCAGTGGGGTTTTTTTGTATTGTTATTTAGGTTTAATTAATTTATTTTCAGTTTTTATTTATTTCTAGTTATTCTACTGTTCAATTAGTTTTTGTTTTATAATTTTAGTTAACGATAATAAACCTGGTCCTGCTAAATTCGAGCTCTTCATACACATTCTCACAGATTCCTAATGAACGGTCATCGTGAATGTGACTTTCTGTGTGTCTATCAGGATGGTCTCTACATCAGTTGAGCGGTTGAGGGAGGGACAGGGGGCTCTGGAGCGTGTTCTGAGGGGTAATCTTAACATAGAGCATGCCCTTAAAAGAGCAGATGCCGGAATGAATGACCAAATCAGCAGTCATGACAAGAACTCTGGTATGATTTAAATTTTTAATTTTTTTGTCCTATTTGTTTTCTCTTCCGTAACAGAACTGAGTATGCTATCAGCAGATTTGTATTAATTCTCTGTGTCTTGTCAGATGCTGTTGAGATGGACATGTTTGATCTTCAAAGCTCATCTCTGGCGTCTCCCTTAGAGATTCCTTCTCTTCCCCCACATCAGGTAGAATGTTCACGATGCACAACCGAGGAAAAAAAATAACAGATATTTTGATTAATGTCATGGAATTGTAATTTTTTTTTGAAAGAGGTCTTTTTGATAACCAAGGCTGATACTTAATTCAATGAGAAATACAGTTAAAACAGTAATATTGTGAAAAGTGATTACAACTAAAAAAACTTTTTTTAATAACAATTTTAATATATTTAAAAATGTAATTATTTCCTGTAATGGCAAAGCTGAATTTTCAGCAGCCATTTCTCCAGGCTGTAGTGTCACGTGATCCTTTAGAAGCATTCCAATATGCTGATTTGGTGCTAAAGAAACATGGCCTATTATTATCAATGTTGAAAATAGTTGTGCTGCTCAATATGTTTGTGGAAACCATATGTTAAATCTGTCTTTTAATGAACATCTAGCAGATGCTGCCTCTCCAGCCAGAATCCCATCAGCATTTGGAAAGCCCAGCCTACGACCAGCAGAGCTCCTCCTCTCCATTTTGTCCATCTGTAAGCCCCTCCCCTCCCCGCTGCAGCTCTGGGGGGCCGGTTTACTATCCTTTAAAGCTGCCCACACACAGCCCACTCACCCAAGAAAGCGCGTCCTCTTCTACAGTATCCATCTCCTCAGTGGACTCGTCAATGTGTGCGCCACATCCTCACAGCAGCAGTGGAGGTGGAATGGACACCTCAAGCCTTAAAGCTAAACTGTTAGACAGCACCCTGTCTGCTGCTCTCTCTCTACCCGCCAGAGGCCACCTTAAAATGGACAGCGCTGCAGTACCACACACACAAGGTGCTCATGGCTCCAGATTGGCCCAGTCGTCCAGAGTGCACAGACCCAGTCAGGCTAACTCGAGACATCTCACAGCTTCTGGAGCACAGCACTATCCACAACGAAATTTACAGGGTTCAGGGGTATGGACACAGTCGGGGACCTTTTAGGACCCACAGTGTGAGTGTATCTGTTTGTGTGTGTCTGTCAGAAAGAGAAGTGTGACATCCTCCTCACTTTTTCCTGTGGAGAAGCTATGCGTTGTTAGAGGGAATTTGATGTATTGAGTTCTGTATGGATGGTCTACTTTTTTCTCTTTACTTTCCCCTGTTCCTTTTATCTTTTTCCAAAAACTGAATTTCTGCAGTTACATGTAACTTAGTGTGGACTTCATAACGATCAAATCAATGGAACGTTAAAGTAACTAGTTTGGAGTATATAACCAGATTTAAATGTATTTTGAAAATTCACCCAAATGCTACAAAGACGTGTTCACACTGAGATGCAAGTATTTAGGAGTAAGAGGAAATTTACAGAGTTAAGCACCAGTGGTGAAACAGAACCGTTTCTCTAAAAGTAGGCCTTCATGTTTAAGACTTGTTTAAGAGTAAAAGTGATCATGCTGATCTTAGATGAGTTTTCAACTTTCATGTCTAATGAATGATATCATGACCATATGAAATGGCACTCTTACTTTAAGATGCTTTGCACGCTTGACTCAGAATACACTCTCCTGTTTTCAGTTTTATCAGTAGCCATCATCAGAACAGTCAAGTAGTGCGTTCATGGATGGCATGCTTGGCTCAGAGCAAAGTGTTTTTGAATGCACATGAAAGCAGTTCTTAAGTGAACTTAAGTGAGTTATTTCCTCACTCCGAATCATTCCAGTGTCTAGCGATCGTTAGGGTCCGATGGGCCTCTAGCCTGTCGAATTCTCATGTTAGTGTCATAAAATCACTACTCACTTGATTTATAATACTTGACAAGCAGATCTTATGGTGCTTCAGTTGGTCCAGTTGAATTGTTTATTTTGTAGGCAAGGTAAAAAAAATACAATTGTCAGTTCAAACTTTGTTTTTTAACTTGTTTCCAATGATTGTTAAAGAGCCTCTCTGTGACTCGCAAAGCACAGGACTTTGCCAAAAAGAATTTGGAGAAATGTTTTCGTTTATACTCTGTTAAAAGTATGTGTACCCTCCCAAGCCCTTTAATCCCAAGTGTGTACTTCATTTCTTTAACTTCATTCTCTTCATTTAATTTTCTCTCCTTGACCAGTCCTTGCATTCCAACCACCATTTTCAAAAGGAAGAGAGTAAAGAAATGCTATGGCCAAATGGTTTGATCAGTAAATAGGACAAAGCAAGTGTGCTGCTGCTGTGGTCTCTCAAATGTAAGTGTTTTCCCACTTTTTAATTACAAAAAGCTGCTCACGTGACAGCCTTTTTTATAACAGAATAGGCATAATGTTGTACCTCCCTTGGATGACACCTTTCTTAAACGGTGAGATCAACAAGTCATGTGCAGTGATGACCGCAGTAGTGGGATATTGACCCCACTCAAACAAAACCGATGCCCCTGTTGCATTTAGAGAATCAAAGTTGTCTGCTTGGTGGATTTATTCTAGCGTGGTCCAACAACAGAAAAACATTTTTTGTTTTGCCCTAATGTAAAAAGATCTTGAAACGATGACAGGTAATGTGGTCAGCCTTAGCTCACTGGTTTATATGAATGTCTCTTGAAAAGGAAAAAAAGACTATGTGATCTGAAATTTACCAGCACCTTAACTACAAGATCATGTGTACTTGGGTGAAGTGTCATTCTGTTCTCAGAGAAATATAGTACACCAAATTTGCTGCATGATATTTCTTTTGTGTGTCATTGTAACAGTCTAGGGTTGGGTTTATAGGATAAGGTTTTGATTGAGATTCACCTCTTCTTAACCCCACAAACAGCTGGCACTTTTCTAGCATCCATAGACATATTTTTGTTGTATTTTTTAACCTAATTTGAACCCTTCCCCTTTTCATGACATAAAATTTTGCTTTTTAAATAAAAATGTTTGTGAACATTTTTAAAACTAGTTTTAGCATTTGCTGAATATTGGTTGCATGGAACGAGAGCTCAGGATGATTGACAACAATGGTTTATTTCTATTGATAACATTTAAAAACACCCTATGGAGTAGCTGCAAAATAAGGTCTATGAAGGGCCTTAAAGAAATGGAAAAAATTTGATCTCATTGTGCTCATTAAAGCCCTTTTTAAACTGGCCATTAAAATGTGAGTTTGGGCAAGTGTACAATGCTAAATACAAGTCTAAATGGGGTCCAAAATAGTCTGTCTATCTACTTTTATTTAAAGGTGATAGAAAATGCATGTGACCACATGGCAATCACAGTATACACATATGTAGTCAAATGTGTTTGAACAGCAGTAAAGGAGCACCTACTCGCTTGTCAATCACTGCGCTAAAACAAGGGCTTAAACTTTGCTGGTTATGTGCATTTTTACCTGTTCAGTTGAAATAACTTGAAGTGTGTAGCCTACATCTACACACAGAAGAGTTCACACAACTAATTCCGTATATCTGTTATCAACATGCATTGGCAATTCATGTAAAGCACATCTAAAGTTGAATACAAGTAGTTCGCTAACCAGTCTTGCCATTTGCAATTGAAGAGGTAAAGGAATGTAATTTAAGACTCCTAGAAGCTTTTATATTTTAGTTCAATAATGAGTATTATGGTTTGTGACATCTAGAAGGCACTGGCACGAAGCTGAAGGGTTACACTCAGAACAAGTTCGTAATGACACCAAGGAGTCAAGGGCCTCTCCGTCACTTGCGGTCTTTGCACTTGACCACTTGTCGTATTTTCTGTATTTGGCCCAGATGTTTGATTGGGCATGAAGACTGCAAGTGTGTGGAAAAGTTTGGATTACCTGGTGAGACACACAACATAGTGTTGTAAAGATGCAAGTAAACTTTTTACAGGACTTTTACACTTTTTGATTCTCAATACTTTGCACTTTAATAAAAACTTGTGATAAAACAGTTGCAAATGTTGTACAAAATGCACATAACTCATCTCTGCACCAATACAATGCACAACACTGTTTTACTACCAAATGAGAAGTAATATCTCATTAATTTAACTTACTTGAAAGTTTTCCTTGGAATCTTAAGATAGCAGGAGATGTGAGTTCCTGAACATGATGAATGATGGGATACGCTTAGTCTGAAATTCCACTCTTACTTAATAATGTGGATTTAGTGTGCGTTAAGGTCACTGAGCTTTGACATTATTCTTACCTTGGACATTCTTGCACACTTACCTGTGATGCACATGCACTCTCAAGTGGCAAAGACCGCAAATGTGGGTATTGGGTCAGGCCCAAGTTTGGGTGGTTATCATGGGCTGCATCTGAAATTGCATAATTTCCTACCATACAGTAGGTGAAAAACAGTAAGTGAAAAGAGTAGTATGTCCGAATTCACAGTATTTTTTAAACAGTAGGTGAACAAGTATGAAAATGACAATTTTTCCAGTGAGATTCTGAAGTGCGCATTTGATGGACACTTTACTCTCTCATGAGGCCCTGGCAGAGGATTTGTGAAAGGCAGTGAAGTGACCCAACTGAAGTTGGGAGGTCACATGACACTGAAAACATGACACATGTGGTACAACCAGATTATATTTATACCACACACATTCATACTATATAAAGCACACTTTTTTAACAGTCGCAAAGTAATTACTTCCTCAAACTAACTAGGTACCTACTCTGAGCTCTTTAAGACAGCACTCATTATCACGGCCCCTTGCTGATATCAGAACTACACCATCTTACTCAAAAAGCAACTTTCTCCATTGGCAGACAATCCAAATTAGCCTGAATGTCAATGCATGACATGACAAAAGTCTTTGCAAACTTTTTTTTTTTTTGGAAGAGCTTGTAAATTTTTCTTGAGCACAGTGATTAGTGAAATTTTTAGCGCCCACATTTTTAACTGCCATTGAGATAGACGGGTAATAGATAGCATTCATCTGGTATCACAGAGTTCCAACTTTTATTTCAGCTGGTCAGCATTGTCAAGATCCTGATTTCCTTAAGATGCACCACAACACTTACTATTAAACCTTCTCTCTCAAATCATGTTCATGGACTGATCTAAGTCTGATCAGTGCATGAGCATGAGCAGTGTGAAATTTGCAGCATTTTTTTTTTGGCATGCCAGTGTGCTGTTACCAATCTTCGAGTGAAATGCTGCATATTGATGGCATCTTTAACAGCTCTACCAGCTGGGTGGTCCAGGATAATGGGGTCAACCTCACTCAGGAAGCATTATATTGGTGGCACTCGCCTGTTTCTGACAGTATCTACAGTATATTTTTAAAATATGCCTACTCTGTTGACACTTTCAGGCCCCAATGAGGCACAGGTAAACAAGCTTAGGACAAGCTAATGTTCTGTTAAGATTATTACTCATGCTCTCTGCTATGTATGTGCAATATATTGCCCCAATCGCTCTCATAACATCACAGCACATATTAATCTATTAATATTGCTAAGCAGTGTTCTAATCAATATTAGTAAATGTATATATCTATATCAGATTACACTTTTAAATAGGGGGAGTTCGGGGCTAGTTATTACATTGGAAAGTTTTTACAAGGACTAAATCTCAATAATGGCCCAGTCGTGTAGGTTCACAGTTTACAACATCAGAGAAATCAGACCCTTCCTGTTAGAATCTGTGGCACAGCTACCAGTTGGGGCCAGAATTTAATTTAAGGTTTTGATGCTGGCTTTCAGGATTACCACTGGAACTGCTCCTCCCTTACTACTTACTTCCACCAGCTCAGGTCACTCAAAGAGCAATCCTTCACAACGTGAAAGTCGCTCTCCAAAATATTTACCTTCTCGTTTCCTCTGTGGTGAAATGAGCTGCCAATCTTCACCCGAACTGCTGAGACCATCACAACTTTTAAGAAGCAGCTGAAGAAACATTTTTTCTGCAAGCACTTTTACAACAACTTAACCACCCCTCTTCCTCTTTTGTAAGTCACTTTGGATAGAGGCATCTGCTAAATGCACAAGTGTAAATCTCAATAACTAATCGACAGTGGTTTGTGTTCAAAATGGTCTTCAAGTCAAATAAAAACCTTTTATTTTTTGATAAATACAATGTAAATACAATGTTTTAACGTGAACAGTAAATCCACTGTGTGTGTGTGGCCATAACAGTGGATTGATGCTTATGTATGCTAGCTTTTACATGTTTATTTATATTTGTTGTCTACCATCATAAATATATATATGATATTTTGCTGAAAAGTCTCCACAACAAACATATTTTCAGTTTATTGCATCTTTTTTCCAGGGTGTTACGACCGCTAGGGGTCAGCCGTAACAGGAAAAAGGAAGAGAGCCTCAATACCAGAGAGATGCTGAACTACAAGAATTTATTTACGAATAAGGGTTTAGTGTCAGGAGCAGACAAGGCCAAAATAACAAACAAAAATTATCCTTTTTTTATTAACACTCTACACTTCCTAAATCAAAATTTAAAAAAAACAAACATACAGTTTCAACTTACCTGCCTCCATAAACCAAAACCAATGTGAAAAGAGGTTTAAGAATAAAATGGCGTCTAACCCCCTACATCCCTCAATTTGCCAAAACTTATTTACAAAAGATATATATATGTAAACAGCCCACAATTCACAATCGGAATCCAAAATCGTAGTCAATCAGGCATGGGTCAAGTTAACAAGGAATATCACAGAATGGAAACAAAAAATAACATCACAGAACTATCACAGAATTGCAAACACCCACACACTATCTCTCTGGTAAGACACTCAAAGACTTAAACAAGCTACCACTAAATATTGTAGAAACTTAATTTGCCGTAAAGTTGCTTTGCAATGATTTGTATCGTGAAAAGCGCTGTACAAATAAACTTAAATTTAATTAAACGAACCACGACGGCAAGGCACAAAGGCAAACTACAGAATCACACAGATGGCACAATCATGGCCCCGATTGAGTGTTTGGGGCAGTCCTTATATCTGGGTCAGGTGTGGAGGAGAACCAATCGCAGCCTCCAACAAATTATCTCAAGGAACCGCCCATCTGAAACACAAACATATGCATACACAGAGAGAACACAAGACGGCAGAATGGAAACAACGAGCAAATGACTTCAGCTCATAACACAGGGCAATAACAAATACATTTTCAAAAATAAACCTACAGCGATACATATGTGGAATGTAAGGTGTGACAGCTAGCCCTGGTAGGTAAATGACCAAGGAACACAATAAATATGACTATGTGTAATAACCATCCTACATAGAGCTCTGCAAACTAAATTTTAGCTGAGGTTCTTGGCATCACTCACTGTATAGTATGTACAAACTAAATCCAAATCTCAAATTCTCCAAATTTGAAGAAATGCATATTATACAGCGGGGCTGTGGAAGAAAACAAATCCTGGTTACCCATTTATTTGTATGGGGGAAAATGAAGTTTTGCAATGGTTGGAACCAAGGTGTCAAAGTTTGGGTAGATAGCATGGCTCAGTTAAGCCCTGCTGGTAGATGCTGTAACCACACCACTTTTGGGACAAAACAAATCCCCTTCAAAAGCCATGATTCTTGAACGTTGTTACGTTCCCTGGGAGTTGCTGTTTTTGTTTTTATTTTTTTTCTTGTTACTTGTGTTTTCTTTTTCCCCAACTCCTAGGTTTCCACTGAGTGGATGACTCACCGCCAATCATTATTAGGGTGTTCCATACTACGGTGAATCAGCTGACGGCCCGTGGTTTTAAAAGCTTCCGGTGTGCTCTGCCTGGGCGGCGAGGGCAGCGCAGTGAGCGCTGTTGGGGTGTGTAGCGAGACTTTTTGGCTGCGCTCTGAGTGGAGAGCCTGTGTGAGCTCCCGGGCATCAGCGTGTGTTTGATTTGTTTGAGTTGTGCCCCACTCCTGTGTATCTTCTTTCTCGAGTTGCTCAGTATGACTTTCATGTCTTACAACAATGTGCCGAATTGATGGTGAGCTTATTGAGTTTTCTCGTTCTCTAAGTGGGAGACGAGGGTAGGTAAGCTTAGTTGTAGGTTGCATCTCTTGCACGTAGTGAAACCGTGTTAGATACACTAGTCAGTGGGTGAGCGCCTCTTGTGTATTTCTTTCTGTTTTAGTTAGTGTAGGGTATTTAGGGCGTCGCCTACGCTGAAGCTTTCGTGTTTTTGTTTCACATTTTTATTTTGTTAGGATAGGTTAATGGGTTTGGGCGTTTAGTGTAGCCTTGTTTGGTTTTGTTTCTTTGTTGATTTAGGCGCCACTCTATCATGTCTCTCCCTTTTTGTTGGTTGGTTTGTATTACACTTTTTATTTTCGGCACTGTAAATATGCGCACGCGCTGCTGGTGCGTTGTTGGACAGCTACGTGAATAAGTTGCTGCCTTCTGCCATTTGTAGAATAAATTACTGTCTTTTTGCCATATGCTGTTGTCGTGGCTGTGTTTTTCTGCTCTCCCCTCCATTCATCGAATTCATTTTGTTTTTAAATGTTGCGGACCAATTCCCTAGATCTCGAAAGGACCGTAACATTTAGTGGGGGCTCGTCCAGGATCTTTTAACCCACCAGAAGTAGTTATTTGACTGTCTGATGTTGGGGAGGACGGCAGAATGATTTTAAGCAGTAAGTGACTTTCTTGTAAAGGAACGAAACCATTTGAGCAGGTGATTGGTCAACCGTGCTGGGCAGTGTTTGAGAAGCCACAATGGCTGATTTCGTTTTGGAAAGGTTTCTTAATGCACCTTCAGTTGAACAAATTGATAGATGTCACAAGGATGATTTGTTGTGGATCGCTGCACATTATCAGATTGCGGTTTCAAAGCAACAATTAAAAAGGGAAATTAAAAGTGCTGTTTTACAAAGGTTGGTGGAATTAAGGGTCGTGATGTTACATGCAGCAAGAGAGGAGGATTCACTCAGTTCAGACACTCGCCCATCAGCTGGTAAGGAGGAGCAGAGTGGAGGGGCCGAAGTGGAGGATTCCGAAGCTAAGGCTTCTCTGCCACCCTTCGAACCTTTTTCTCCGGCTTCTGTGGAGTCCGAAGGGGATGTGAGGCTTAAAATTCGGTTGGCACGAGTGCAAATCGAAGCCCGTGCACGGGCGGAGGAATGTCAAGCTGAGATGAATTTAAGGCTCGAGATTCGCAGGCTAGAAATTGCGGCGGAGAAGGAGATTAAGCTGCGTGAGTTGGAGCTTAATACTGCAAAAGTTCAGCCTGCTCCGGTAATGATACCGGGGAAAATCGCTGATCCTTCGACTGAAGTTAAACTACCAGAAAAAAACCTTTGATGTAAGTAAGCACATTTCTCTTGTTCCACAATTTCGGGAATCTGAAATCGATTCTTATTTTGGTGTATTTGAACGTATTGCGTCCGCATTAAATTGGTCCAAGGAAATCTGGCCATTGTTGTTACAATGTAAATAAAAAAAAAGACCTCAAATCAAACGTTCGTCGAGTTTGCGAGAGAGAAGGGCATTTTATTCGATAAGTGGTTGACGTCCAGTAAAGCAGCGGATTTTGGGGCATTGCGTGAATTAGTTCTTTTAGAAGAATTCAAAAATTGTGTGCCGGAGCGGATTGTTGTTTATTTGAGTGAACAGAAAGTGACGTCTTTGTCTCAAGCGCCAGTTCTCGCGGATGAATTTGCTTTAACCCATAAAAGTGCGTTTGTTCCTGTCCGTCCGGAAAAGACGGCAACTGACTTCATGCTTATGGCTGACCAATCACGTGCTAGACAGAGTGTTCCGAAATTGAAAGAAGACAGGAAGTGTTTTTATTGTCATAAGTCCGGGCACTTGATTGCTGACTGTATCACGTTAAGGAAGAGGCAGCAAAGTTCCACACAGAAAAGTGTTGGGTTTGTGAAAAGAGTCCCGGCTATGGAGGTTGGGGTTAGTGAAAAACCGGAGGCCAGTTATGATCCTTTTATTTTTGAAGGGTTGATTTCAATGTCAGATAATCATGCTGGACAAGTTAAGGTTAGAATGTTGCGTGATACAGGCACAAGCCAATCCTTCGTAGTAGCAGGTGTACTGCCGTTTTCAGAGCAGACTTATTCTGGCAGTAATGTCCTCGTGCAGGGAATTGAGATGGGCTTGTTTAAAGTTCCATTGCACAAGATATACCTGCAGTCGGAGTTGTGTACAGGATTGGTGAGGTCGGTGTACGTGAAGAACTGCCTGTCAAAGGGATAGATTTCCTTTTGGGGAATGATCCAGATAACACGGAGTGGAATGTGATTTATCAGATCGTTATTCCTTCCGGTTATCGACAGCAAGTCTTATCGTTAGCTCACGACCATGATCTGTCAGGACATACTGGAATTAGAAAGACTTATAATCGAATTGAGACATTTTTTTTGGCCACGTCTTAAAACGGATGTTGCTCGCTTTTGTCGTACTTGCGCCACATGTCAGACGACTGGAAATCCGAACCAGGTGATTCCTCCCGCTCCACTTATTCCTATTCCAACTATGGGGGAACCGTTTGAACATGTAATTGTAGATTGTGTGGGCCCGTTGCCCAGAACGAAATTAGGGAATCAATTTTTGCTGACAATCATGTGTGGCGCTACGCGTTTCCCCGAAGCTATTCCGCTAAGGAAAATCACAGCGCCTTTTATTATTCGGGCACTGGTGAGATTCTTCTCCATGTTCGGATTGCCTAAGGTAGTACAGTCTGATCAGGGCACGAATTTTCTTTCTAAAATCTTCACACAGGTATTGTCGACATTAAACATTTCCCATCGGGTCGCCAGCCCATACCATCCAGAGAGTCAAGGCGCACTGGAACGATTTCATCAGACCTTAAAAGCGATGCTAAGAAAGTACTGTTTAGATACAGGCAATGACTGGGATGAGGGAATACCTTTACTTCTATTTGCTGCCTGGGAGGCGAGACAAGAGAGTCTGGGGTTTAGTCCTGCGGAGTTGGTGTTTGGGCATATGGTAAGGGCACCACTGAAAGTGCTCAAAGAGAAGATCTTAAGTTTTGATTCCACCCCCAAAATGAATGTGCTGGAATATGTTAGTAGATTCCGCGATCGACTGCATAAATTGTGGTCTTTGGCAAACGAATCGCTGGTTACTGCACAAAAGAAAATGAAACAACGCTATGATCGCAAATCCGTACAGCGTAGCTTTCGTGTAGGTGATCAGGTGCTGGTGTTGTTGCCAGTGGTAGGTTCTGCTTTGTCAGCACGTTTCTCTGGGCCCTATCAAGTGTTGAGGACATTTTCTGATGTTGATTATGTAATTGAGACTCCTGACCGAAAAAGAAAGTCTCGTGTGTGCCATGTGAACATGCTCAAAGCATTTCATTCTAGAGAGGACTTGGAAGGAGATGTGATTGGTAGGGGTGAGAGGCAGGCACCTGAACCGGTTCTTGTGGCGGTAGCCTGTAGTGACGTAAGTGCTACTCGGGATGTTGAGGATGAGGGGTTAGAGTTTTGACATGCTTATCAACAGTGTGCAAAGCTTAGAAATTCTGAAATGTTGGGTCATTTAGATTCATGTATATCTTATCTAACTGAACAGCAAAAATGTGATGTTAAACAGTTGATTGATGATTTTCTCTGTCTTTTTAATGATGTTCCTTCTCGCAGGACAGTGTTACACCATGATATTAATGTAAGTGATGCTGTCCCAATTAAACAACATGCCTATCGGGTGAATGTTACAAAGAGAGCTGTCATGAAGGCGGAGGTGGATTATCTTCTTGAAAGCGGGCTTGCTGAACCGAGTAACAGTCCTTGGAGTTCTCCATGTCTGCTGGTGCCGAAGAGTGATGGTACAGCTAGGTTTTGTACGGATTACCGTAAGGTAAATGCAGTTACTATACCAGACTGTTTTCCATTACCCCGCATGGAAGACTGCGTCGACAACCTTGGGTCAGCCTGTTACGTCAGCAAACTCGACTTGCTTAAGGGGTATTGGCAAGTGCCGTTGACACCTCGCGTGTCTGAAATCTCAGCGTTTGTTACCCCAGACAACTTTTTACAATACTCCGTTATGGCGTTCGGGATGCGCAACGCTCCTGCAACGTTTCAACGTCTCATTAATATTGTGCTTGCGGATGTTCCAAATTGCAGTGCTTATCTGGATGACTTGGTAGTGTATTCAAATACTTGGGGAGGTCATGTTATTTCGCTACGAAGTGTGTTTGAACGGTTAGCTAAAGCTTCGTTAACGCTTAATTTAGCCAAATGTGAATTTGGGCAGGCTACTATTACTTATCTTGGTAAAAGAGTCGGCCAAGGGCAAGTGCGTCCTGTGGAGGCCAAAGTAACAGCTGTTGCCAATTTTCCCGTCCCTAAAACGAGACGTGAGCTCCGTCGTTTTTTGGGTATGGTTGGCTATTATCGCGGTTTCTGTAAGAATTTCTCCACGGTGGCAAATCCTCTAACATCCTTACTTAGTATTTGTAGACCATTTTCGTGGAACGATGAGTGTCAGCATGCTTTCGACTCAGTGAAGTCATTGATGTGTAATGCCCCAGTGTTGGCTGCGCCCATTTTTGACACACTGTTCAAATTGGAGGTGGATGCCAGTGCCGTCGGTGCAGGGGCTGTACTTTTGCAAGAAGATCAGGATGGTATCGATCACCCGGTCTGTTATTTTTCGCGGAAGTTTAACAAGGCACAGTTAAATTACTCTACCATTGAGAAGGAAACTCTAGCATTGCTAATGGCCCTTCAGTACTTTGAGGTATATCTGGGGTCTAGTAGTTTGCCAATCATCGTGTTTACGGATCATAATCCTCTTGTTTTCTTGTCACGGATGCGTAATCAAAACCAACTCTTAATGCGATGGTCTTTGATTATTCAGGATTATCATCTAGAGATCAAACACAAAAAAGGTGTGGACAATGTACTGGCTGATGCTTTGTCCAGAGATTAAAGTAGGGATGGAACAGCAGTTTTTTTCCCCCTCCCTTTAACAAATATATATTTTATATGTAGTTTGTGTTTAAGGGTGGGGGTGTTATGTTCCCTGAGAGTTGCTGTTTTTGTTTTTATTTTTTTTCTTGTTACTTGTGGTTTCTTTTTCCCCAACTCCTAGGTTTCCGCTGAGTGGATGACTCACCGCCAATCATTATTAGGGTGTTCCATACTGCGGCGAATCAGCTGACGGCCTGTGGTTTTAAAAGCTTCCGGTGCGCTCTGCCTGGGCGGCGAGGGCAGCGCAGTGAGCGCTGTTGGGGTGTGTAGCGAGACTTTTTGGCTGCGCTCTGAGTGGAGAGCCTGTGTGAGCTCCCGGGCATCAGCGTGTGTTTGATTTGTTTGAGTTGTGCCCCACTCCTGTGTATCTTCTTTCTCGAGTTGCTCAGTATGACTTTCATGTCTTACAACTATGGGCCGAATTGATGGTGAGCTTATTGAGTTTTCTCGTTCTCTAGGTGGGAGATGAGGGTAGGTAAGCTTAGTTGTAGGTTACATCTCTTGCACGTAGTGAAACCGTGTTAGATACACTAGTCAGTGGGTGAGCGCCTCTTGTGTATTTCTTTCTGTTTTAGTTAGTGTAGAGTATTTAGGGCATCGCCTACGCCAAAGCTTTCGTGTTTTTGTTTCACATTTTTATTTTGTTAGGATAGGTTAATGGGTTTGGGCGTTTAGTGTAGCCTTGTTTGGTTTTGTTTCTTTGTTGATTTAGGCGCCACTCTATCATGTCTCTCCCTTTTTGTTGGTTGGTTTGTATTACACTTTTTATTTTCGGTACTGTAAATATGCACACGCGCTGCTGGTGCGTTTCTGGACAGCTACGTGAATAAGTTGCTGCCTTCTGCCATTTGTAGAATAAATTACTGTCTTTTTGCCATATGCTGTTGTCGTGGCTGTGTTTTTCTGCTCTCCCCTCCATTCATCGAATTCATTTTGTTTTTAAATGTTGCGGACCAATTCCCTAGATCTCGAAAGGACCGTAACAAAAGTCATGTATTCTGAGGATTTTTATATCTGTCACAGATACTTTATTATAATATAGATGTAATATAACATGTTTTTCCTGTGACAGATTGTTCTTTAAAGCCTGAAACGGACACATATTTCCCTGTCTGTCATCACAACTTCAGATAGTCACTAATAAAGAGCTTGTTACT
The DNA here is from genome assembly GCF_001515645.1 of Sinocyclocheilus grahami. NCBI lineage: Eukaryota > Metazoa > Chordata > Actinopteri > Cypriniformes > Cyprinidae > Sinocyclocheilus > Sinocyclocheilus grahami. The sequence goes on from NW_015506025.1 coordinate 465,502, forward strand.
TTGAACATGGCTGTGGTTCATTGAAATGTAACAAGAAAAATAACAGAAATATGTTATAAAAATTTAATTCATTTGGAAGATTAATATTACCTAAACTCTCAGGATATTTCAAGTAAATAGCCATGGGAAAAATAGCAACCCTTTATGTTGGTATAGAATCCTTTTTTACAGGTTCCATAAAGAACAATGCTTTGAAAGTGCTATTTACAAGATGAACTCTGGTATTATTTAAAATTACTCTTTTTATGAAATTAATATACAACAGCCACAAATGCCAAAGATGGAATGAGAAAAATCACAGTGTATTGTTGCGAAACTCTTTCATCATGATATTGAACTTTTAGATTAACATCAAGTATTAGCATTAGACCCGTTATATTTATTATTAGTATTTGAAACTTCAAGACATATTTTTACATATTTCACATAATTGATAACACTGTTGGTCTTATTAGTTTAGTTAGCAGAATTTAGAACAAAATCTTAATGTTAAAATTCATTTTGGGTTATATTTCATGAAATTCATTAACATTTTTGTTCATAGCTTCATGTGATCCATACAATTTGCAAGTCATGTTAACATAAAATATTTATGTATGACAAATTAAAAATAGCAATAAAAGTAAACATATATCAATACTTGGTGTACTGGAACACAATATGTATCTTTTTGTAACCCAACATCCCATTTTTGGATTTCTGGTGAAGCCAACTTGTAATTACTCCCAGGGTGGAGGTGTTTCTCTCTATAGCACAGCTTGCTGCACCTGGCAGTAGCAAAGATGCCGTTTAATGCCTGCTGATATATTGGCACCTATTCTGGCCATGGCCCATCCTGTCTGTGTTGGCCAGTGTCCAGCCTTTCTCTTTCATCATCCCTCGCTCTTTTGATCTTGCCCTTCATTCTCCTGGTGCTCTTAATCAGCACTACAGGAAGTGGCTTTCTGCCGACAATTGCCAGACTGGACACACAGACAACATTTTTCTTTTCATAATAGTTATGTAATGTGCAAGCAGGCTTCAAGCATATTTTGCTTGCTCAGATACAGCTAAATATAGCACATAAACACACACTCAAATTCATATTGAATCAAAACAAATAGTTAAATGGTTAAATGGGATGTTATTGTGTTATCATTTTTGTAGATTCTTTTTTTCTCCAGATGACCATTTTACCCATATAATATTTTTGGGAAGTTGTATGTTAGATGTTCGGTAGTAATTTGTTCAGCCATGAATTAGAGATAAGGATATTTAATTATTTTTTCTGATCAGAAGCACTGATCAGGAATATTTCCAGATTCCCTTTTTTTTTTTTTTTGTATACCTGATTAAAATTTGTACCTTCCCCCAAAATAAACCCATGACATGGTACTCAATGTTTTTGGTTTTTAATATTTAAACAACAACACCAACAATGTTTCAGTGATGGTGACGATGTCAGTTATGTTGCACTCCCCAATGACTTGCAGAAATATTTTTATACATTTTTGTTTAATTGAGAGATTACAGCAATCCAGAAAGATCAGGGGGGGGGGACATTTACAACTAGAGCAAAAAGCAATAATCTTCAAAAGAGAGGAATTAAACACATGAAGCACAAGAAAAGACAATGCGAACTTCAGAAATCAACCTTGTCATATCTTGCCACAGTAGTCTTGATCTTTAATTTTAATTTGATTCTTTTTTGTTTTTATTTAGATTTTTAAATGGTAGATCAATAAAAAGTGTTGCAAGACAGAAGAGAAAGTAAAAACTAAAAATAAATGAAAGACTAAGCCTTCAGTAACATGGGCCTATCAAAGCTTGTTTTTTAAAGGGGTCATACGATGCGATTTCAATTTTTCCTTTCTCTTTGAAGTGTTACAAGCTCTTGGTGCATATAGATCTGTAAAGTTGCAAAGACTAAAGTCTCAAATCCAAAGAGATATTCTTTCTAAAAGTTAAGAGTCAGCCACGCCTACCTTAAACGGCTCGTTCTAACACGCCCCCACATACCTACGTCTCGATGTGGGTAGATTTGCGCCGCCCAAATTTTCACGCAAAGAAAGAAGGCGTAACTTTTATTCTCGCTGTAGTATTGTTGCTGCCGCCAGGTCATGAAGACACTGTGTGTTTCTTTGTGAAAGCGAAACTACTTTGTTTGGCCTTCCAAAAGAGGACGATATGGCTTCGTCATGCCTGGAGCTGATCCGTGCTGGTCGCTGAGGAAATATATCAACTTCGCGCTGTGGATCGCCGGATCAGCTTTCACCGTGGACGAAGTGGAGTCCAGCCCGTGGTCGTCACATGTGGTTGCCACAAGCCCTCCGGACGCTCCTTCGTCGAATCCGCCGGCCGCGCCGTTCTCAATCCCGCCGCCTCTGCTCACTCTAGCCCTCCGGCCATTCCTCACTCTAGCCCCCGGCCTCTGCTCACTCTCAGCCGCCGCCGCTCACTCTAGCCCGCCGACACGACTAGAAATCAATGGTTAAGTTGTATTTACAACACTGTTCCAGAACAGTTCAGCCCAAATATTCAGATGTGTGCAGCGCATTTTATGGAGGACTGTTTCCTGATCCTGGTAGAGTAGACTACAATGCCGGCTGTTCTGACTCACAGACTGTAAGTACGTTTTTTTTTTTATTTAAAGGATTTGCCACTGACAATTCAAATGCGAGTTTTGAGCAGTGTAGAGTAGCGCTTGTTGTTTGTCATTTCTTCGATCACAAATGCAGACATGGTTTTATGTTTATGTACTGCGATGCTACACGTAAAAAGACAGTATAAGTCATTATAATCTGTAATTATGTCCCCACTGGATGCAACAAATGCCTCGTTTATAATGGGTTTTAATGTTTTTGTCTCGTCGCTTCGGCTGGACAGGGCATCACAATATGGTAAGGGGCGTAACATTTCCGTCATACACTTGAGGTATTCGGCCAATCACAACTCACTGGATAGTTGGCCAATCACAGCACATCTCACTTTTCAGCTTTGTAAAAAACAACGTGTTTCAGAAAGGCAGGGCATAGAGGAGAAACAATAATGTACAGTATGTGGAAAATAATGTGTTTTTTGAACCTGAAACTGCATAAACACATTGCATTACACCAAATACACAAAATAATGTTATTTTTAGCAACATCATATGACCCCTTTAAATTTAAATGTTAATGACTGGATGGTGGATGACAATGTTGTTTCACATGAGATTAACTGAATAGATGTTGTGTGGTAATGAATATAGCTAAGACCAACATGTAAATATCAAATTAGTTTTACACTATGATCAGAATACTGGCAGTCCAGTACATTTCTCTCAAAAGTTTCTTTCTACATCTACACTGTGTCAAGATGAAAATGTTGCATAAATCAGTTTTGTAAAAACAGCTTGGCAATGGTAATGGTAATGTTTGATGAATTTTAACAACCCATTATTTAAAGTGCAAGGTGGATGGTCTGGAATTGCAAAATATTATCCTGAATAAATTAAAGTTACTATGCCCTAACAATTGCTCAGTGCAGGCTACAGGCATTTATATAAACAAATAATTTAAATTTTCAGAAATAACTAGCTGTCATTGGGGGTACTGTTTGTGTGTGTCTATCAAAATCTATGCTTTGTGTTTTTCATGTCAAATAAAGATTGACCAGCACATTGAACCAAGGTTGAAATGACCATTAAATACATTTTTGTATGTCGTTTTACTGGGCTATGAATTTCTTTAAGTGTTTGATGTACTGTACAGTATGAAATGTGAATGAGGAATGATGGATATAGAAATACACTACCATGTTTGGCAAAACCAAGACATTTTTATGTTTTTGAAAGAAATTCATCCTTCTGTTTACCGATGTAGCATTTAATAAATCAAAACAAAATGCTATTTATGTAGATTATTATTACTGTTTCTATTTTTAGATACTTTAAAAGTAAATTTGAGCAGTGATGACAAAGTGCTATTTTCACAAACCATTGCTCCAGTCTATTAAGAAAACCTTTTAATGTACTTGTTTTGTACTCGAGAAACCTTTCTTATTATTAGCACAAATAATTTTGCAGCTTAATGACATTGCAGGTAATTATTTGGTTTGAATTGATTTTGGTTTGAAAATGGGCAAAAACAAACACATTTTTTCCTAGAAACATCAGTCTGTTGTTCTTCCGAGAGATGAACTCTATTCCACACATTACTGTCTTAAAAGAAGAAAGTAAACTGGAACTATCTACCACATGGAGATAAGTGGACAGCCCAGATGCACAACTCGTCTCTGGTTTGAGAAACAAACACCTCACTGCTGCTCAGCTAGAAGCTTCAATGGCAGAAGAAAGTGCTTAAATGGGAAAGAGAACATAAAGAATGGATTGTAAATTATTATTATTATTAAAAAGGTATTGTGATGTGTGTGGTGTTTGGACTACCGTACTGACAACTAATTAATGAGACTGATTGGGGAACGAGGAACACCGGGTGTGATCTGTGTATTCAGAGACTGGGGTGAGAAGGTTTAAAAAGAGTGCAAAAGAGAATGGATTTAGGCTGGCTGACGGTCGATTTACAAGCCGAAATAGGACGGCGGTACTTAGATATTGTTGGGAGGGAGGATGTCGTTCGCGGTCGTTTAGGGCCGCCGGCGATGAAGATAGATAGATAGATAGATAGATAGATAGATAGATAGATAGATAACGGGGACTGGGTGAGAGTAAGTAGGGACGGGGAGTTAGGAGTGCCGTCGTTCTTTATGGTGTGTGCTATTTAACTGCTGAGCTGTTAGAGCGTGCCTGCGTATGTATCGTGCCCGTTTTGAGCAGGCTTCTATTGCTGTCTTCCCTTTCTGTGGCTGAGACTGTCAGGTGCAGAAGTCCTTGTGAGCATTAAACGTACGACACGCGGCTCGCATTTCCCATTACGGAACGGTGTGCATTAAGCGGTGTTCCCCGGACTGAACCAGCTCCTTAAATCTAATCCCCCACCCCACCCTGGGAGGGGCAGTGTCGCCGTGGGCGAGTTAAGTGGTTTTATATTCTCATTTTAAATTGGTTGTATTTAATAAAGTCGTGTTTCTGGTAAAACTGGAGGGGGGCAGTGAGGGTGGGTAAGACTGAAACTGAGAGGGTTCCGGGGGCAGGTATAATTTTGCACGTGCATGAGACGCGTTTTGCATGAGTTTGAAGTGTCACTGTTTGTATTTGATCTTATGGATTGTCACCCATGAAGTGAGTGAATGTATGTAGCACACTGTCCTAGGGCTTTCTAGGTTGTGTTTAGCCTGTCCTGCAATCCCCTCTCTTAATAAAATTACCTGTTGTGATTGAAGTCGTGGTGGCGTGTTGTCTTCTGGTGCCAGACCACACTGGTTTAAAGAGTTGAAGGTGGTGGCAGCGGCATTAACCATATAAATATTACAGATGGATGAATTTAAGTGTTGAGCTGAGGTTCATGGGAAAAGTGCTGCACAAAGCAGGAGAAAGTTCAGTTGAATGTCTTAAGCTGCTTGAATACATGCTGCACATGCAAGACTCTTTGATGAACAAGTTTGAATAACGCTATTTATAATAAAGCTGTATATAATACAGCATTTGTAACTGCATTGTAAAGGGTTTTACATTACTTAATTTCTGATCAATTTAATGCATCCTAGGTGAATAAGTCAAGTTCTTTAAAACAAACAAAAAAAGTCTTAGCATTTTCATATCCTTTTAAGCGTAGTGTAGATGAACGATGAGATGCAGGGAGTTTATGGTGAAGCTGTATTTTAAGATTATGGAATAGAAACCCATTAGTCTCAAGTCCAATGCAGTCTAATCTTCCTGCTCCTCATACCCACACTCTCCGTCTGATCTAGCATTCATCTCTAGCTTGTCTCCCAGTGGAGCATATCAAGAAAATAGAGTAGGAGGGAAGCAGCAAAGCAGTCTTTATCTAAGGGTGAGGATGGTTTAAGCACCATGGATTTTATTTTCAGCTCTGAGTCCTTCTCATGTCATCTCCAAAATCCACCACTCAAGGGACCGCAGACTAGGGCGTAGATAAACTCTGGCGTAGTTTACGCAAGCGCCGGAAGTGATCTCTCGCGCGTATAAGTCACTCATTGTTTACACAGTGCACAGTCATTGTAGGTACAACGGCTAATCAAAATGGTTTTTACTTGCGCTTATCCGGATTGTTCAAACCGACTTAAAACTAAAAGATTACGTTCTCTCGCGCGAACTCATTCGGGAGTGGTGACTTTCCACGTATTCCCAACTTCTGAGCCTGCTTGCCTGAAGTTATGGTTGATTGCTCTTCGGCTGGATATCAACATACCCATTAACGTAAACTACGCCAGAGCGCGTTCACACCTCACGCACCGGATGAGCAGTACAGACCTTAAAGCTCAGAATTGACTATGATTTAAAGGGATGGTTCACCAAAAATTTAAATTCTGTCATGTACTTAACCTGATGTCATTCCAAGACTGTATGACTTTTCCGTGGAACATAAGGAAAAGGTCTGAGAAATATCTCCGTGTTTTAGTGTCCACACAATGAAAGTCCATGGTCACAAAACGGGTTGGTTACCAACATTCTTCAAAATATCTTCTTGTGAGTTTTATGAAAAAGTCATACAGGTTAGAAATTATATGACAGTGAGTAAATGACAGAATTGTCATTTTTGGGTGAACTATCCCATTAATTACTTGAATTAATCATATTTTTGGGTTTTTCAAGTCAGGCAAACCTACATATAAAATATAAGAGAATTCATCAAATAAATTTTGGGTGAGCTTATACCTTATTTATATATATATATATATATATATATATATATATATATATATACCTTAACGCTTGTTACTTACATGTAAGCATAATTCAACAAACATTACTTTGGTAAAGATCACAACCCAACATAATTCAAACCTCTGGAATTACAGCATAAAATTAGTTACCCAATAAGCAACAATCAGTCAGTACTACACTCAGTAATCAATAGGCATTTTTAGTTTTTCAGCTGTCTGGGGACATTCACGCAAAGGAGGAATCAGGGGAGAGATGACAGGAGTAGTATATACGGTGGCAGAGAAGTGCAAAGCAAATCACTATTCTGAAAACAAAATAACAAATTACAAACGCAAATGCAAGTCTAAAAAGCAAAATAATTCAGAAAGCACAACAACAATTCAGAAAACATTATAACAAGTCAGAAAACACAATGACAAATTCGAAAACAAATTAACAAGTCAGAAATCACAACAGCAAATCAGACAAACCGGAAAAGGTAGGTATATTTTGAGACAGCGCCATTGGTTTGGGATTACTCACTGCTGACTGGACGAGACATTTGTCAATCAACGTATACAGGGAAGAACCAGCCGAGTCGTGGTAGAAAGTTCGGAGATGGTATTAAAGTAGCTCAGTTTAA